>NC_048308.1:39614411-39681533 GCF_013100865.1 Trachemys scripta elegans | reverse complement strand
CCCTCCCTCCCTCCCGATTTTCCCGGACATGCCCGGCTTTTGGGGATTTCCCCCCGGACGGGGATTTGAGCCCCCAAAAGCCGGACATGTCCGGGAAAATCCGGACGTATGGTAACCCTAGCCTAGGTTGGCTGCAGAGGAGTAGTCTGTTCTCTCTCAGTTGGGCAATTTTGTGCAATCCCCCCCCGCCATGTTTATTCATGAAAGTGTCATTTGTGCCTGTCGCTGATAACTTGCTGTCACAGTATTTGGTAGGAAATCTTTCTCTCTTCTACACCCCCTCAGTCTGTTCCTATACCAAGCTGAGATTTTTCGTTTGAAAGTACGTTGTACTGTGAGGCCTGGGTTTCTGCTACAATAATAATGTGCGTTTAAATAGTGCTTTTCATCCTTGCAGATCCCCAAACGCTTTGGGCTAGACTGCCCCTTACCCAGCCATGTGCGGAAGTAAGGCCTCTCTGCTGCATAGCCTGGTAAGGGCAGCCGACTGCAGCTCCAGCCGAGTGGGGGAGAGAGTGGGTTGCTAGCCTTCCTTGGTGAGGAAGCAGGTGGGCAGTGAGAGGAGCCGTGGCTGGGCATACTACTGGCCTGCCAGAGTAGCTGGTCAGGCACACCGCAGGGAGTAAGGTGCTCCCAAAGAGAAATGAAGTAACATACTTCCTTCTTTCTCCCCCCTCCCCAAGTTTAAATCGCTCTTAGGGGACTGCAGCCTTTTTAAAGTACCAATTTAAAAGTTCTAATAGCCAAGGGTGTTTTTTCAAAGTGATGCTTGGAGATTTAGCTGTGTGACAATCACTGAGACTTTTCCTGCAGTCTTTGCTCAGGAGAAAATCTCATGGGATTCGATGGGAATTTTGCCTGAGCATTATTTATTAATGCATATTCTCAAGTGCCTTCCACCAGAGAGAGTAGTGCAGAATAAAGCCCATCAACAGGAGGTGCACAACTGAATCCCCATACACTGCGTATAGATTGTGGTGGTATTGCCTGGTAACAAGTCATCTTTACCTGATCTCACCTGGAATTCTCATAGTTGCAAGCCACTGAAATCTTGTGTGGACACCCAGTTTATGTATGTCACTACTGCTAATACTTGTGGCTGTTTCTTGTCAAAGTTTAAAATACGAAATATTCTCCTAACACTGATTTATGCTCAGGCCTGACCTACACGGGGGAGGGATCGATTTAAGTTATGCAACTTCAGCTACGTCAATAACGTAGCTGAAGTCGACGTACTTAGATCGACTTACCGCAGTGTCTTCACTACAGTGTGTCGACTGCTGCCGCTCCCGCGTCGACTCCACCTGCACCTCTCGCCGAGCTGGAGTACAGGAGTCGACGGAAGAGCACTTGGGGATCGATTTAGACGCGATAAATCGATCCCCGCTGGATCGATCGCTGCCCGCCAATCCGGCCGGTAGTGAAGACATACCCTCAGAAAATGTAGCTGCTAAATCTGTTAGCTAAGCATGTGGTTCAGCAGTCAGGATAAAGTGTGAATACCAAGTTTATAGATTTGTTACTTTACTCTATCTCATTGTTGTTGACAGATTTCATAGCAATATCAGGAAAAGTTCCACTGTAGACCATGCCTGTCCCTCCCCCTCCAGCTCCTCCGCCTCCCCCAACTCTTGCACTGGTAAGTTTCAACTTAGAAGTAGTCACATGAAATATAAATGTAAAATATTTGTTACAATGTACTATGTGGGTCATATTTAAAGGGGCAAATTCTGGACCTTTGTGCACAATCATGTATTTGGGACTCGGGTAAGGGATTCCCTCCGTGGCTGGAGAATGTACTCCTTGCTGCTACTCCTTCCCACTGACTGACTGCACTACTGTCCTCACCTGCTCTGCATCCCCTTGCTCCCTCCATACAGGTGGGTTAGTCTAATATATGGTTTCTCAAACTGGGGGTCATGGCCATGTTTCAGGAGATGGTGACCACCTTCTCTGTCATTACAGCTACATGGGAAACTTTTTCTCTGTTGTAACATGAGGCCATCCTATGGAGATGATTGAGAACCATTAGGCTAATGGATCTTCCTATTCGATGAACCAGTGGCTTTGATCCATCCCTGCCCCACTTCCCCTTTATGCTGCCACTGAAAGCTATGCCACACAAGGGTGCAGAGGTGTTCTTCGTGGTCTCTGTCCCCACTTTCTGGGAAACGTCCATATTACTGAGCTGGCAAATCAGGAAACCTTTTCAATGGCCATTAAATGATCTCAAAACAAGGTTTTGGGATCTTTTCTCAGGTGCAGTTTTGCAAGGAAAGAAGGGGAGAAACCTAATGCAACAAATTCAGACTGAATGAGTAACGTGTTTTCCTTCAGTCATGACAGGCTTTAGAAACGTTTGGAAAGATTGGAACTTGTATTTTGTATAACAATACGAAACATTTCCTCTCTTTTTCTAAACTTGTCGTTACCCTTTCTGAATGCTGAGGTAATGCAAAAATTACACTCTGAAAAGACAAAGCAGATGCAACTGAGGTTGGGAATCTTAAAACCTTGACTGGAAATCAGAAAGGCCTGTGATGTTTGAAGTGGAAGATCAACATTTTCCAGATAGATTTAATGAAGGAAAACAGTAGCCAAATGCTTGGTTTCCTTCCGAGGCATCCAGTGTTTGGATATTATGTACTTCAGTGTGATTATTTTTTTTGTTTTGTTTTTTCCCCCCAAGAACTTCAATCTTTCTGTGCAAATCAACAGTGTGTATGGTTTGCTCTCGTTCATTCTCCAAAATAGTAACCTTTTTTTTTTTCAGTTCCATCTTTTCAATTATATTTTTAAATTGAGATTTCTAAAAAAGACACCTCCATCTTGGCTTCATATGTATCAAATATGGACTCTGAATGCCGGGTGGAAGAGAGGACTGTTTCAAAATACACCATTGGTGTGGCAATGGATCCTGAGTGTTGAAACAGAAGTAGATTTTTGGGGACCAGAATCTTTGTTTGCAAGGCTAACTGCTTTTAGTGCCACATTTGTAAGAGGGAGACTGTGACACGAAACTCATTTTGACTGCTTTTGGGTTAAAAATGGAGGTATCCATTATACCCTTTACATAAGCAGGATGCTGCAGTTTTATTTTATATCTTTATTTGTTTCATTTTGCAGGCAAATACCGAAAAGCCTTCCTTAAACAGGTCTGAACAAGCAGGGCGAAATGCTCTCTTATCTGATATTAGCAAAGGAAAAAGGCTAAAAAAGGCTGTTACTAATGATAGAAGTGCCCCTATCCTAGACCGTAAGTACAGTTCTGTTTAATGTAGTTAATGAATGATGAGTTAATATGCAAAATTAGAGTAGTTTTTATAATCAGCAGGTGAAGAAATGCAGGATGGTCAGGCAAAATAAATTATTGTAAATGGTCAAATAATTTGCTATATTAGTGCATGTTTTAAAACACTTGAGATATCCATTACTGTTTATAAAATGTGTATAGTAATTTGTGTGCTAACTGGTAAGTCTATAGCAAAATGTAACTGGCACAACTAAGTGTAATGGTGGGGAATGGGGAAAAACAGTGTATTGCTTTCGAGTTTTGCAGTACATGCCTATTTTAAAGGCAGACTGCAGTGATTTTTTTTTAAGTACTTCTTTAGATGGCTATAAAAAAATTCTTAATTTCAAAGCAGTATATAAAAATATCTGCACCCACCACTGATATGAAATGGTCAGCTGTTTTAATAATTACAAAAGTAACTGCATCTTGATGTCAGGACAGGAGGATGAGAGCTGCTGGTATATGCCCAGGATGGGTGGTAGAAGCAACCTGCATTCCACAGGTACCACTGGCCCTTTGGCTCTGACTAGGTGTCCATATTATATGGATGGAAACAGTAAAGGAAAGAAAAGATCCAGAAAAGTATTTAATTTGCCTAAAAATATCTGGTAAAAGTATGTACTGTTCCCTGAATCTCTGATCTTCCTGTTACAATGCTTGAAAATTTAATCAGTCTGATAACATTTAATATGAAACAGTTACATATTTATGTACAAGTTATTTTAAAAATATCTCCTGAATTATTTAGTAATGTTCTATTTTTGATCAAGTGCATGGAAATGCTCTTTAAATCCCATTACAGTCTTTCTGTAATGCACTAAAAGTCTCTGCACAAACAAAAGTATGTGCAGCGTTGAGATAGTGCCCGGGTTGAGTCCTTTATTTATGAATTGACCCTAGTATCTCTAAGCAAAATCTTAGCCAAAGCTCTGAACCTCTGCTACACCTGGGCGGTGTCACTCTGATGTGTGCAGTCGCACCATGCTGGGGTGACTCCTCTAGAGTTACCTAGCTAGACATTTATGTTCTATGCGTGCAGAGGTGCTAACAGGCCACTTCACCTTGAATAAATATGTGCTAACAATATGTGTTAGCATCTGTTCCACCTTGTATTTAGTTGTGATGCTCTGAGTACCTGTCCCAGTATCTGTGTAGCTTGAAAGCTTGTCTCTCTCACCAATAGAAGTTGGTCCAATAAAAGCTTCTTCCAATTACTTCTTTCCAGTCTGGGGACAGAAGTGCTGTGTGGCTCAACCTGCCAGATAGTGTTCTGTAGCAACTCAGTTGCATGACAGTCTACCTGTGCTGGAGGAGGCTCTCCATCCAGTTGAGCTGCTACAGTGCATCAGAACTCCCCTTGGCAGATGCAGAGGAGACTGGAAAAGCACCATTCCTAAGAACTCTGGGAAGGTAGGAGAGAAACAGGAAAGAGGATCAAGAAAATAAAAGCCCATCCCTTTAGTAAGTCGTGGGGGCGCTGTCTGGTGACAGAAGGCATTTCACAGCCAGATTAGCTGATGGGAAGCACATTGACAGGCACTCAATCCAGACTTCCACGATGGGGGTGTAGAGGAATACAGCCTGGTCTAGCCCAGCATGTTTTAACCCTGGATTTTAATGGGAAGATGACTGAAGAACACCGAAGCACTGAAAGGAATGAGATTTCTTAAAAGTGAACCAGAAAAAACAAGCAAAGTAGATCTAGGGCTGCATTCAGCGAGATGCCTAATTTGAGGCATGTGGGTATTCCCATTGAAAGCTAGGCACGTGTTTCACTACTCTGCTGAATTGGAGCTATCATGGCAAGGCGATCAATGGGGATTAAAGGTAGATTAAATAGTAACATTAAAGATGATGGGGTCTATTTTCTTGTTTGCATGAGTTAATAAACGATGAAAGACTAAAGTCTCATAGCAGGAACTCTCCAGAGGTTTACCCCCTAAGCAAGTCAGAGCTGAATTTGGCCCAGTGTGCCTAACAAAGGGGAAGGGTGCAATTGAGCATTTCCCCATAAATACATCTTTTCTCTTTAAGGGAGAGATTACTGAATAGTGCATCTCATCCGCAGCCCTGAAACCCCCTTTACAAAGGATGGAAAATACCATTCTCCCTTTTTTAAAAAAATGTGGAAACTGAGGTGCGAGAAATGACTTGCTCAAGTTCACATGGTATCTGTGACCGAGCAGGGAACAGAACCTAAGTCTCCTGAGTCCCCATCCTGTGCCCTGCTCATTGCACTGTGCTGCTCTAAAGTAGTCCCTTGCCTTTATTTAGAACCAGGAAAATACTTTAACCCGCCATTTCACTTACGGTGTCAATATTTGTCATGGTCAGAGTAGAAAGAAGTATTTTTATATTATGACCATTTCTACCGATTGGAAAAACAAGCTAAAATCCATTCCTAGGCCCTCCCAAAACTATCTTAAAAACAACTCCCTGATCTCTTGGGGGGCTTTGT
The DNA here is from genome assembly GCF_013100865.1 of Trachemys scripta elegans. Taxonomy (NCBI): domain Eukaryota; kingdom Metazoa; phylum Chordata; order Testudines; family Emydidae; genus Trachemys; species Trachemys scripta. The sequence continues at coordinate 39,675,780 of NC_048308.1, read as the reverse complement.
TCAATATGTATTTGTGGCAGCAACCCCATTGGTGACTGAGGTTTGTGCACATTCCAAGCCTCCAAATTGGTCAGACCACCACCAGAAGGACAGCTCTTCCATCTATAACCAAGCCTATAAATCTGGGGAAGGTGGAGAAGGATTAGGGACCAACGGCCTGGGAAAAAATGGAAGCCCAACATGAAAGTGTGGCTGAAGGGAATTATCATCGCCCCAACCTATTCTAGTCCCAACTTCTGCTCTGTGCCTGCTTCATAATCCTGTAGTCCAAGACAGCGAGAAGAAAAAGGAGAGGATATGAAAAATACTGGCTATGTTTTAAAATTCCTGATTTTTGTTTCAACAGAACCCAAAGGATCTGGTGGCGGCGGCGGTGGTGGTGGTGGAGGAAGTGGTGGAGGAGGAGGCGGCGGTGGTGGCTATGGCGGAGGTGGACCACCTGGCTTAGGAGGCCTGTTTCAGTCAGGAATGCCAAAGCTCAGATCTGCAGCAAATCGAGATACAGGTAAGGAGGATTTCCCAGATCTGTGAATTCAGTCAAGACTATTAAAAGCTTTCTAAATGATTAAATTTACAAAAACATTCATACAAGAGTAATAAAATTATGCAAGAGTTCTTTGGCTCAGGGAATGCTTCCAAACATATGTAAACAAAATACAACTAAAATATCATTAAGGGGTTAACTTTAAACTCTTGCACACAGTAAACTCTGAAGAAAACCAGCATTCACTCTTGTGCCTCAGTATTTCAATCTCTATAGCAGGTACGGTCATCCCTTGAGTAACTAGGTACAAGGAAGGGAGTTAAAAAGAAATGCAGTTTCAGACTTAAATTTGGCTTTGTGAGTTTCATTCTTAGTGCTATGTTATATAGGGATATTTGTGGGAGAGAAGTTAAATTCCTTCCTCCCCTCCACCCCTTCCTGAAGGTATTACTGATAAATAAAAATCTCAGGATTGAGACCTCACCTGTGGTGTACAGTAATAAGGGCCAGATCCAGTCCATTGCTCTGTGTGTGCGTACCCTCAAAGTGTAGCATCAAGAGGATCCCACGCTAGAACTCCCTTAAGCCCTAGGGAAACTGGCCTCCTCTTAAACTGGAGAGACCATTTCAACCCCAAGGGGGCATAATTTACCTGTTAAGGTATGTGGCAAACATCCCATCTGGCTGCTATGCAAGCTATCATCAGCAGCATGCATTAGCTGGGCATACACACTTTTTTGCATGTCACAGGTTTTCAAAGGAGCTGCCCCATGGACAAAGCAGGTTCTGTGGCGGGCAAGACTTATAAAATTGTGGATTTGCCACTTGTCGAGGAAGGTTGGGCCCTGGTGATTATTGACATGAGAGGATGTAATGGCTCCATCTAAATGTGTACTTAGGATGCTATTAATGGCCTATGCTCATTACAGATCTAACTTAATCTTTCAGCACATGTTGACACAACACAAACTTTCAGAGGTGGTTTTATGTATGTTAGTCTGTGCTGGGAACTCTTCTTAATGCAAAGGTTCCCAGCATAATAGACCAGTGTTTCTTCAATTGCAAAACTGCCTCTTCCAGAAAAACACAAGCAAATCCATAAAAAATGGATCCTGGAAGAGGGAAGAAATGGGAGAGGTTTTTTTTCTGGATTACGTTCAAGTCCTCTTCCTTTTGCTGAATTCTAGCAATCAAATATTGATTGACAGTTAAGATGCTTCTGCTGACATGTTGAAAACCCTAAATCATTGTTCTTCACAGTTTTTTCCACGGAGAGTTTCTTCCCTCCATGCTGTTAATGTTTGCATCAGGGAAGCCTGAAAATAAATCCTATTATATCATTAGCAATGGTCCATAATCGCTCTAGTCCAATGGTTCTCAACCAGAGGTATGTGTACCCCTGGGGTACAGAGAGGTCTTCCAGGGGGTACATCAACTAATCTAGATTTTGCTTAGTTTTACAACAGGCTACATAAAAAGCACTAGTGAAGTCAATACAAACTAAAATTTAATACAGATAATGTCTTGTTTATACTGCTCTATGTACTTACTTTTCAGTATATAGTATAATATTTATATTCCAGTTGATTTATTTTATAATTATATGGTAAAATATGAGAAAGTAAGCAATTTTTCAGTAATAGTGTGCTGTGACACTTTTTTGTATTTTTGTCTGATTTTGTAAACAAGTCGTTTTTTAAGTGAGGTGCAACTTGGGGGTACGCAAGACAAATCAGACTTCTGAAAGGGGTACAGTAGTTTGGAAAGGATGAGAGCCACTGATCTAGTCTATCATAAGTATCCTTTGTATGCCGTCCTGCTGTGATAGAACATAATGGCTACTTTGGAGCCGTTGCTACAAATGCATTTAAATTACCTATTGAGTAGTCTTATGGGGACAAATCATGAAGACTTCAGTCAGTCCTTACATCCAGTGCAAAACTCCCAGTGCATTCAAGTAAAGAATTGACAATTTGGCCCATTCTCGCAGTGTGTTTTACCTTCTCTGCCTATTGCCCAACCCTTTACCCTGATGTGAAACTTCTCTGTTTCCAGATTCTGGAGGAAACAGACCTCCCATGCTGCCACCAGGAGCAAGAACAACATCTGCCAAGCCTTTTTCACCTCTAGGTGCCACAGGGAGATTTCCAGGGCCTTCTTTGGGGCAAAGAAGTACCCCTCCCGAACCACAGAGAAACCGAATGCCACCTCCGAGACCTGATTTTGGTTCCAAACCAGATACAGGACCTCCTCCAGTGCCAAATACTCCAAGACCCATTCCATCAGGTTTACACAACAGAGTATCTCCTCCTGTGCCAGGAGCAAACAGGCAAACCAGCACAGGGCCTATCCCTCCATCTTTCCCAGGAAACAGAAATACAGGATTCGGAGGATCTATTCGCCAGTCGACTCCAAGTTCCTCACCTTCTTTCTCTAACAGACCTCCCCTTCCTCCTGCACCTGGCAAGTCAACAGATGACAAGCCGCCGCCACCGCCACCTCCAGCAGGAAACAGGGCATCCGTCAACCGGGAACCTTCCTTTCCACCTCCACCACCTCAAAACAGTAAACCTCCCGTTCCTTCCACACCTCGGCCACCCGCGGTCTCACAGGCTCCACCCCTGCCTCCAGGCAGACCAGGCTTACCTCCAGTTCCACCCATTTCCAGTGGAAATGATGACATGCCACGTCTTCCACAAAGGAATCTCTCTCTAGGTTCTCTTGCTCCTCCCAGCTTGCCTGGGACAGGTCGATCTGGCCCTCTTCCTCCCCCTCCAAATGAGCGGCCTCCTCCTCCAGTAAGAGATCCACCTAGCAGATCAGGTATGGCAGTGTGCATTTTTTTCTGCTCTCCAGACCACCCTTGTAATGACTAAACTAACTGTTATCCACATGGTTTCAGTGAAGTAGCTGAATTTACCTCCAACACCAATTTCCTTCATGCTTTTCAGAATGTAATATGAGCTGTAGCTTTAAATCGATTGACATGGTTTGCTGTTTGTTTGCCATATAAATTGAAGCTATAGACCAAAATGGCAATCAGTTTTAAAAGCTGAAGTCCTCCTTTCACTGAAAAAGTGTAACTGACTGGTTCAATCAGTTACATCTTTAAAAATCACTATTCAGACTTGAATTAACTACCATGACCTGAGTTTGATTTGCAAGTTATTTTTGCAGGCACATGGGTCATGTACTTGCCATTTCATGTAATACTACCTGTCTTCAGTTGGGCTGATTACAAGCACCATTCCACTCAAGTCATTTTTAGTAGTAGTAATTATGCTGTAGTATTTACACATTCATTATTACTATCATAGTTAATAGCAACTACAAACTGTATGTTTGATTATATTTTTTGGTGCAACAAACTTGTTTTATCTGTGGGTCCAATTAGATGAGTAATCTTTACCCCCAGGAGTAGTACAGTTTGTCAATGGCAATGCTAACAAGTAAAGGTTTGCAGAAACAGGCTCTCTGCATGTTAAACATCATGTACACTTATGGTGGTATTTATGTTATTTTAATAGATGTTACAACAGTAGTTATCATAACAAGTGTCATTATATTTGAGTCAACTTTGTCACTTATCATATGCAGATTTCTAACAAAAATAATATTGTTTCCATGGTGATATTTCATAATATGCTTTGCCCTGTGCCTTTTATTACTAATGTTCAAGAACATAGATTATACCCTTATTGTTAATAACAATCTTCTTGATGATGTAGTAAATAGAAGGGGACCTTGTGTTTGCTTCTTAATCCATATCCTTCCAATATTTTCATTGTTTTTAGTTGGAATAATTTCTCTCATTATCTTAGTTACTAAAATGAATTAACCCTCACTAGTGGAGCACCATTGCAGGATTGCAAGCTGTAGTAGCATGTAAATGTAAACCACAAAGTACGTAGGATTTCTTGTGACACATTTTTGCTTTTGAATAGTGGCGCAATATCTGCTGATCTATTTTTAATAGATGTATCTGTAATACATTTTCAATAGATGTAACTAGATTTCTTTGAGCTGAGGGAACACTTGTAATAAAAAAATGACTTAGGAGAGTTTAATTGTGTTGATTAATTGCCCCACATTATGTGCGATATCTTTCATGCTGGCTCTAGGCATGTTACCGCTACAGTTGTTCCAATATACTGACATTGGAAATGGTAAAGTCTGTGTCTGAGGTCTGTTTCTAATTCAGAGACAGATTGATGTACTGCAACCACAGCAGAGCCTGGCATGCAGCAAATATTTGTGTAAGGAAGAGAACTGATCCCACACTGTTTAACATTGCCATTCTTGAGCTGAATTCTCCTTTACGCTATGCCACTGGCAGACTCTGGTCCTAACACCCAGCGTGGATGGAAAAGGGAGTGAAGTGCCAAAGTCTGCTGACAATAGAAAATTATTCAGGATAGTTCAGTCCAAAGCTGACTGTGAAGCGTTACAAAGGGATCTCACAAAACTGGGTGACTGAGCAACAAAGGGGCAGATGAAACCCAACATTGATAAGTGCAAAGTAATGCCCATTGGAAAAAATAATCTCAACTATACATATATAATGATGGATTCTAAATTGGCTGTTCCCACCCAAGAAAAAGATTTTGGAGTCCCCTAGATTGTTCTGTGGAAACTTCTGCTCAGCAGTCAAAAAGGCTAACAGAGTGATAGGAACTATTAGGAAGGAGAGAGAAAATATGACCGAAAAATATCATAATGCTACTATATAAATCCATGGTGCGCCCACACCTTCAATACAGTGTCCTGTTCTGGTTGCCCTATCTCAAAAAGGATATAGTAGAACTAGAAAAGGTCCAGGGAAAGGCAACAAAAATGATCAGGGGTATGGAATGGCTTCCATATGAGGAGAGACTTAAAAGACTAGGGCTGTTCCGCTTAGAAAATGAATGACTAAGGGGAGATATGATAGAGGTTTATAAAATCATGAATGGTGTAGAAAAAAGTGAATAGAGAAGTGTGTTTTACCCGTTCCCACAATACAAATATCAGGCATCACCCGACTGAAATTAATAGTCCATTGGTTTAACAGAAATAAGAGGAAGTACTTTTTCACATTATGCATAATTAACCTGTGGAACTCGTTACCATGAGATGTTGTGATGGCCAAAAGTATAACTTGGCTATTAACCAAAATGATCAGGGTGACCCTAAACCTCTGACTGTCAGAAGCCAGAAGTGGAAGCCAGGGGTGGTTCACTCCAAAATTGTCCCGTTCTGTACACTCTCCCTGAAGCTGTGGTACTGGCCACAGTTGGAGGCAGGATCTTGGGCTAGATGACCCATTGGTCTGACTCATTATAGTCGCTCTTATGTTCTCTTGGTTCAGAGAGCTCTTACACCACTTCCCATCCCGTTACCTTAAAAGAGGGTGTGACTGAAGGAAATGGGATATGGCCAGGACTCTCTGTGCTGCCCTGATGCTCCATTGTGGTTTCAGCCCTTTGTAACCATTTGTAGCCAGCATAAGTTAGAGCAGCTTTAGGGCTGCATTAACGTGGAACGAAGAGACCAGCCCTGCACAGAGGCTATATGAGGCAAAGGGAGTGGAAGGGTGACATTTAAGCCTCCTTTCTGTGTAAACATTCCCCTTGAACCTGCACTCTGGGCAGATCAGCCACACCCAGAGGAGGGTGGCTCAGGAAAGAGATGTCAAACACTACATTACTGCAATCCCTCCCTCCGGCTGAAGGAGGCAGACAACCCTCCCCATTGCTTTTGGAGCCCATCAAAGCCAGTGTCCTATCTGACACCCTTCAGAGCGATGCAAGACGACAATGCTTAGAGCTGATAGAATAACAGTAGGTTTTATGGTACAATAGATTATTGATTTGTGTCTCTGTCTTGATTCAGGACCCCTTCCACCTCCTCCCCCTGTAAACAGAAATGGCAGCATTTCACGGGCATTGCCTGCTACTCCACAGCTGCCTTCCAGGGCAGGATTAGAAAACCAGAGAGGTGGACCAAGGCCTCCACTTCCTCCTGACAGACCTGGTTCCGGAGCTCCTCCACCACCACCTCCTGCATCATCATCGGCAATCAGAAATGGCTTCCAGGACTCATCATGTGAAGGTGAGCTGTGTTCTCAGACATACTCAACATATCACTCTCTCATCACTCAGAAGCTTTGCCTAAGTAAAGCTATCAGCATTTGACCCCCCCCCCAAATGTTAAATGAGATACTTCACTGATGCTCAGAGTCTGATTCTGAGCTCTCACCAGTTTTACACTGGAGTTATTCCTGACTGACCCAGGTTTAACTTGGGTCTAAAAAGGCCTGCCATATGGAGTTATCTGAATATTTTAATGTGGAAAACAGAAGTGCAAAGTTAACAGTACGACTGACATGAACATACTAGCATGCCAGTGGGACTTCAGCAAGTACTGGACCTCAGAAATAACCATTCAAAAGTAACCTAAAAAGAGGAAACATGTGTGCCATACTTTACTTCTTTTTGCTGTATAAAGAAAGCCTGAAGGATTTTTTTTTTCCATGTTAAAAATTCAGGTCTCCTCTGCCCTGAAACCCTTTGGAGAACTGAAGTAGTGGGATTAGGACATCACAGGAGACAAAGTAAAAGCTGAGCAGTAGAGAAGAAAAGGGATCTTCAGTCAAACTGTTTAAAACTTTTTGGGTTTTTCCATTTTGGCTACTAAACAGTGGGGATAAAGGATATGTGCATTAAAGATGAATCAGTCCTTTCCTTTCAATTCAGGCATGAGCTCACAATATACATTTGCATCTCCCAACAAAATCAGGAAAGACCAGACTTGACATTCCTGATATTTCTAAGCTAAAAAGCAAGCAGAAAATAAGACTATAAAATTATCCTTCTGAGCTTTCTTGATGCAGCATAAGAGGCAAAACTGGATGCAACCACTTTTTTCTGTGCAAATCATCTTTAGGGGTCAGAACCTACATAGTTCCTACTCAAGCAGAACTCTAATTGAAATCCAGGTGAGTCTTGCTTGCCTCAGGAATGCAAATCTGGGCTCCAAAATAATCAATCCTGTGGTCAATTGTTGGTAAAGTTCACTCAGGTCGTAGCTGGATGACCTCATACAAAAACCTACATTACAAGAGTGTTATGGTTGCAAAGTGCTGGAAATGACAAAAAACAAAGTTGCCTGTGTGCCCTTATTCTGCCCCTTGAGCATCTGCATTCAGATACAGGATGGTGTAATATGAGCGCAGGCTATTTTTATTTTTTCCAGGATTTTGATTTATTACTACTGTGTCATTGGAATCCGACCCCTCTTTTATTGTACAGGGAAATGTGCGTCTCTAGCAGTTGAAGAAATACTGATACCTTTAGCTTTATCTTCACACTTTTTACAAAAGATGCACATTTCTCCTTGATTATGCATTTTCTCACAGTGCTGCTAATTTTTCTTTGAACATTGAATTTTATTGGATGCTATAGTGGTTCTGGTTGTTTGGATACTTTGTACATCGATGAGGTCTAAATAGCTGTAATACAAATTCAGCACCCTGAATCCTACTACACATTTCTATAGTAGGAGAGAAGATTAATTTAATATAGAATATGTAGGGCCAAATTTATTATATGCATAAGTGGGTGCAATATTGATGTCACCAGCAGGTAATCTAGAATCAGGAAATCACCTAGAGTGAGATCTCCCACGAACTCCAGGCCCTTTATGCTGCGTACAAGGGCCGGAGTAATGTAAAGAGACTCTCTAAAAGCTTCATAGCTGACTATGGGAGGATCCCCCAGCACAGGCACTGTGAAAAGACAGTCATAAGGCTGCCCTCCAAGGACTACCCCTTACAAGCCAAAGCATAGGGGCCATGCCCGGGTGGGGCAAAGGGCAGATGGTTCAAGGCAGCGCTGTGGCCTGTAAGGTAGCCCAGGGAAACTACCATAACTTAGTTTAGGCAGCTCTTGGAGGCCCTATCTATGCCAAGGCTTGAAGCCACCATCCCCTTGGGCATCGAATCTCAACCTGAAGGCTAAGTTCTTCTGCACAGACGGGAAGGTGGGTGGAAGACACTGAATCTTCATATAACATTCTGAGTCGCACTGTTAGGACTCTTGTGGATTTCAATGGACTCCTGTTTGGATTATGTTTCTTAGTTTGTTTTTTATGGAGCATTGTAAACAATAAGACAAGGCAGGTGCAATGACGTAAATGATCAATGAATGATAAAGTGAATTCAGGCTAATTTGGGCCATCTTTTTGTTCTGTGTTTGTACAGTATCTAGTACAGTGGGGTTCAGGTGTATGACTTGGCTTCTAGGAGGTACTGCAAAACAGAATGTGTAATAATATCAATACTACGCAACTCTTCTATTCAGAATTGTTACTTTTAAAATTTTCCTGTAACTGTTTGTTTATTTCAAGATGAGTGGGAAAGCAGATTTTCCTTCCATCCGATATCTGACCTGCCACCTCCAGAGCCATATGTTCCAATGAACAAAAGTTACCCCAGTAAACTAGCAAGGAATGAAAGCAGAGGTATGTTTTGGTTTTGGTTTTGTTTTGCCAAATATTGTTAATTTTGAAAGATAATAGTCAGGCCTTCAGATGGCCTAGTGATGGATGTGGTGAAAGAACCTACACAGAGTAGTGGGGGATAAAAATATTTATAACTGGGAACAATTTGCATCTCTATGTATCTGCTTTCCCTTAGTAGACTGAGTTTACTAATTTCTCTGCTAATTACCATTACCCCTTTTCTATTCGCTATAGGCTGCACACACCGTCCAACCTAAAAACTCATAATTCTGCCTTCAGACATGCAAACACAACTCCCATTGGGATTGTAAAGGTGTTGGAGGGCAGAATAGGGCCTAATAGATCTACCAATATTTTTGTTGTTGTTGGCTTGAAGAAATTTAATGGTTGAGTTCTCATGTATACAAATATTGTAGGTGTTCCCTGTGCAAGTCCCTCTTCTGTTGTTGAGAATAGACTCTATAGACACAAAAATATGTAAAATCTCTTTGGGTAAAAATGGGAGAAACCAACATCCTCTTAATAATTTAAGATTTATAAGTCTAAGGGCCTGATCTCGCACCCTATCCATGCAGGAAACACTGAAAGATTGTTTGCAGGATCAAGTCCTATTAAACTTGCTAGTTTTTTTTTTTTTAAGTGGGGGGAGGGCCTGGGAACTGTATACCCTTCTCAAATTTAATTTGCCTAGTTTTTGGATGAAAATTTTTCTTGTGGAGAAATGGTGCTGTGAGATTTTATCACACTTAAACTGTAGAACTTTAGTGTTTTTATTACAATTTGCATTTGTTTTAAAGTCACAGTGAGACTTAATGCCCTTGTAGAACTGATAACTCTTATTAATACTAACAAGAGTTGTAGATGTGTCCTCAAGAGGCAGAAAGAGCCGAAAGGCAGAAAAACCACATGCTTTTTGGCATTTGGGGCATTAAATAGTTACTTAATAGGAACTATTCTGTACATTATTTATATTTCTTATCTTGGTAAATAAATCATCCAATAAACTACACAAAACTGCTCTTAAAATGGATCATACGGGTACTTAAAATGCGTAGTTCTTCAGCAATCGTTTCATGAGGAGCTTGGGCATGCTCTTCTGTGTGAAAGAAATAGATCCTGATGAACACAGCCATCTCTTTCTTTCATTTCTAGATGGCTCTGGCCGAAGGGAAAGAGGTGTCCCACCGCTCCCACCTATACCGAGGTGAAGTGGATTTCCAGCCCTTCTCAGGGTGACTGCTGTTTTTAAATTTCTCATGAATTACTTCTCACGCCCATGTCATTGGAAAGTTGCCTCTTCTGCTTTATTTCCACTTTTGGCTTGTGATTAGGGGTAATTTGAGTATCTATTAGAGAAGTAAGGTACAGTTTATGTACCATAGTTGCTTAAAACTATAGATTTTACTTGCTTATATAGCAGGCTGTCATGAAAGGCATTTCGGGGACCATATAGAACAATATACATATTCTTACTGGGTCCCATCCTGTTCCCAGTGATCTTGGTGGGAGTTTTGCCATTGAATTCAACAAGAGCAGGCACAAGCCCACTAACTAGTTTTGGGTGAAGTAGTTATAACATTTGAACTACAGAGTCCAATAATTTCCTGCTGTCTGCCTGGAAATTAATCACATGGGGACAGCACACAGATGAGATTCCCTTGGATCTTTTTTTGCACGCTTCAACGCCCTATCCTGCTTCTGCATGCTACTGCTCAACTTTATGTGAGCCTGCAAGTTAACTGTTCAACCCAAATTCTTTTGACCATAGTTTAGCCTGTCAGAAGCATGTGTTTATGCTACAGATTGCACACCCTTCCCCTGAGTGTGACAAGTAAATGGCATCGTTTTCTGACACCCCACCAGCACTGGGCTCCAGCAGAGGCTATCTCCAGCCTTCATTCTCGAGGGGAAACGTTGCCATGACATGAAGGAGAATTCTCAAAAGAAAAGAGAAAATTGAAAATTCAGCAGAGTATGGCTGATATGACCCTGTATGGCCCTGATGCCTTGTTTTGTAATAGTCTTATGCTGTTAATCTCTACTGATTCTTTCCATTTGGATGTGGATCATGCCCTCAAAATTGGATTACTGTAATGCTCTTTATGTTGGGTTACACCTGAAGACTACTCAAACTGCGGCTAGATCAAAATGCAGCCTCCCCCTTAATTATATGCTCCTTCTGTGAAGCCTGCTAACACCTGTGCTCCACAGATTGCATTGGCTTCCCATTTGTTTCTGGGTATAATTCATTAGTCAAAAACATCTTGAAGCTCTGTGTGGTTTGGCTGCTCAAGAAAGTGCTTCTCCCTTGTGTTGCATGGCAATTGAGATCAACTGAGTGCCCTCACATTTAAACAGGAGGGGTCTGGTGGAAGGGCATTTTCTAGTGAAAGCCATAAACTCTAGAACTCGCTGTCCATGCTGGTTCAACAGGGGTGCAGTGTATTGACCTTCTGAGCTTGCTCCATGGCCTGCCTGGGTCCAAACTTTTGTTTGAGGGTATCAGGAGGGATCTGAAGGAAATTCCCTTATTAGGAGAAAGCAAACTTTTTTTTAAGCATTGTGGTGATTGGTGAAATTGCAGATCTGCTTTTAAATATTGTACATGAGCAAAGAATGTTTGTTTAGTGCATTTTATAAACTGATGTAAACATGGAAAAAGACATTGGAAATCATAGGAGGACTTTGATTCTGGATTTGAACGTGTCTGATGAATGTATCTCTGTCAGCTGGACTTCTGAAAGTTCGCTTTGAAGAATGACTTTCCGTCACCAATCTCTGACTCTCTCAATGTGCTCACTGGAGTCCACAGGAAGTCCTCACTGGTGGACATGTTTCATACTGTGTTGCTCATTAAATCAAAGGAAGAAGCCATGCAGGTTAGAAATATATTGGGCAAAATGCCGACGCCTCCCCCCCGCAACCTCCCAGCAGTGGAAAACCTGATTCCTCATTCAGTTCTGCGGGTTTTGTTACAGTATGATACTTTTGAGCCCAGCGCTTGAACATCTGAGGGGGGTTGGCAGAAGAGACTCTTCAAAATGAACATTGAACCCTAGGGAAATGGTGTGCAGTGGGACCGTCTCCATTATGTGACTATGTAGTGGCAGATCCCACGCGGCCTTACAATCTGTGTAATCCCATTGACGACAGGGTAGGATTTGAACATGATGAATACAGCTTTGCCTTTGTGGTATGTTTGTTTACAAAGTCACGTTTGGATTTTTTAACCTATGATAGTATTTGATAAAAGACATATTTGTACATTTTGATATCTCTGGGCCTGATTCTGAGATGCGTTCCACGGACCTGATCCTACATCGAAATACACGCACACACAGGATCAGAGCCATGTGAGCTTCTTGCACAGATTTCAGAAGAAGCTCCACCTGTGACATGTATCTTTGGATCAAGCCCGTGTGATCTGTAAATGTACTAACATCACTTGTAAGCATGGCACTTAAACATTCAGGCTATGAATATTGAAAGTCTGTATGTGGCCCACTATTGTGTGAATCTAAAGTCCAAAAAAGATTTAAAACACCTAGTGATATTTATAGGATAAATTATTGTATTGATGCTGTTAAACCAAAGCACTTATGGCTTTCTGAGGAATGACATCATAGACTTGAGAATACAATATTTTAATGCATCACCCTGCCAAAGTCTTAATAAAATATGAATAGTTATGCAGTGTAACAACTAAGAGCAACTCCAGAAGTTATACATTTCTTTGTAACTTATCTGCATACAGCAAGACGGTTTTACTTTGGCTGTGTCAATGAAAATACTGTATTTCATTCCTGTAGCTGACTGCACCAAAATACTCTATAATTCACTTCATGAGCAGAATTTCTCCACAATCATAACCAAAGCCATAACAAATTAGCGTAAGTCTAATTTTAAACTGTGATGTGGGCTTCAGTGAGGGAAGCAAAGAAATCTAATCTATTTGAAACTGTCTGATTCTTAGCACTTTCTTTACGAGTAGAAATATTTTCAATATGTATACGCAAAGCAGCCATAAAACACCTTTGAGAAATGATAGTAGTAATAAATGTATATCTTTTGATTGTAAAATTCACCAAATATATTCAAAAAACAGTGCATCATTTTAACATTCAGTATATCATTTTGTATACAAGTAGATATTTACAATAAGATCAGTATTACAATATTTATTTCACTATGCATAGTGTTTTAAAAAGATAAGCATGAAACAAAACTGGTTAATCCAACAGTGCCTTACTATATTTTAACAAACTTTTGATGTCAAAATAGCAATTGCTGCCTTTTTATACAAATTTTAGATGTTATGCTTTGATGTCTAATGTAAAATACAAAACAGTGCTTATAGCGTGAGAATACGATGTCTGAGCTAAGTGTTTGCATTTGTAACATGCTTGATCCACTAATTTCAAAGGGAGTAGTATGTTTGAAAAGACTGCTGGGTCAGGCCTTTAATTGGGGTATGGATGGAAGTTTGCTTAATTCCAAATCAATTTCTGGTGTTAATGCATTTGGAAATTAAGCACATTTACCCCACATGTTTACAGTCATTGGACCAATGTATCTCTTCTGTTATACCTGTACGATCCAATTAACTTCAATGGGGTTGTGCAAGTGTATTAGAGGACCACTGACTGACTGTGTTTAGGATTTAGTATGTTTATTTTGATTGCATGGTATTTTAAACATGCACTTCTTAAACTGTCTGTATGTCATCACCTGAGACTCAAATTGTGACAAAGATGACCACTGAAACTCATTTCTATGCAAATCAAGCAGATAAATAAAATCAGAGCTTTCTGTGTGAGATGGCCATTTTTATTTATATTTTCTATTCAGTATTTTTGGATGAAAAGCACATGATATATATCTGTTGGAGTGACTTTCTTGATGCTTTGTGACTTTATTCTAGCCACTCTGTTTAGGTATAAGAATTGTTACAGGAAACTAAATAGGTAATGCAGGAATCAGGAATTTTTGGAAATGAACTGAATAGCCTTGCATTAACTTTCTTTGGAAACCGTGATTCCCAGCACCAAAAGGTTCAGAAGAACAGCATCTTCTGGGATGGAACTACAAGATGCATTTCTTACGGTTTAAAAAATTAGACAGTAGCTTCTACTCAGAGAAATAACTGTTTTACATGTCTGTGGTGCAGTTTGCATTCTATTTATGAGGAAGGTGTAGGGAACTAATTTCCACTTGGGTTTGGGTGTCTTAGTACTATAATAATTTTGCTATGCAAAAAAATGCAATTAGAAACTACACCTCCTTTTAGAGTCAAGAATTCTGAGTCTTATGAGCAAACTCTTAATTTTAATTCAAACAAAATATTATGTAATGAGAAACCTTGACACAGTCATTATGGCAACACAATCTTAAAAAGAGGAAGGAAGAATTTGTGTGCATCGGATTACATAAAAGATGGAGTGAACAGTGATATAACAGTTCAAAACAAGACCTATATGTGCTTTCTCAATGTCATATTGTAGTATTGTGAATGTTGATGTCTTACTGTCCAGTAGAAACAAAATCTACTCTGGCATTACATTCGGTGTATAGTTTTCCAAACTCTACTCAACAAGGAAATAATGAGAATACCTTGCATGAAATATTCATTAAAAGAAAAACTGCTAAAAGAAACTGCTGCAAGGAAAATGTCTCCAAGTGAAAAGAGAGGAGGTGAGGAAGCCCTAAAGCGTCTAAAGTGAAATCTTCCGGGCTGTTTAATTAGTGTCTGGACCTTCACCATTGATGACAAAGGGGAGGTTTTGCAGGTGTTCAATGAGACTAGCTCAGGCTTATATAAGTTTTTAGTTCCCAAGAGTGTGCAATGGCTATGCAAGTCAAAGAGGTGGAAATGAAGACTGTGTGTCCAGAGAAAAGGAATAATGAACCTAATCAAGTATGTTTGAAATACAATTTAACTTGGTGCAATGAGGACAGGCTTGTAATGTAAGGTAATATAAAATGTGCTAAAGGCAACACTTATCATCTGGACTTGCGAAACCACACAAGACTGTAACAGAGGAAGGAATAGAGCTCAAAATGGTTCCTAAAGAACAAATAAAGCATTTCTCTGAAAGAAATGTGTCAAGTCCAGCTGACAGCCAGCTGTGCTGAGAGGAGATTCTGGTAACTTATATGAAGTCTTTGGGAAGCTTAACCAAAACTATCCAGAGCTGAGCTTGGAGCTAAGCTCTCTGGGCTTTTCATAAAATGTTAGTCATCAAGCAGAAGAAAAATAACATTTATTTTGTTTGTGATTCTTTTTCTCTATTTTCTGCCCTATGTTAAATAAATTTTTGCTTTTATTTAAGAGAATGAATTGATTGTGGAGACTTGCATTATTTTAGGAACAAACATGATCAGGTCCATCAGGAGAGAGGAAACTGACTACTGGCCTTAAAGGGAAGCAGAAGTGTAATAGTGAACCTGGGCACTTGCTCAAGACTTGCAAAATTTCTTCCCAAATTGGTATATACCACTTCCTTGCAGCACAGTGAGAGACTGAAAGGATGTCAAACTTGGTTACAATGATTTTTATATACACTAATGTAATACTTAAATTAGCCTGTTAATTTTGGTTAATGAATGTTACAAATTTACATTATATCTTATGATACTATACTTATAGGCAGGTAATATTTTAGGTCCAGATCCTACAATCATAGGTCCAGATCCTACAATAAAGACTTCAGGATTTGGTTCTAAGCAAGACAAACAAAAAATTTAAGGTAAGGTGTAATGCCAAACAAAAATGTATATGCGAGGAAAGTTTTATGCACCAAATGTCTCCACTAAACAGGGAGAAGCAAATATTTTGCCTTTTGGAATGCAAAATATTAGGCACTTCCACATTTCCCCAAAGAAGGGGGTCCTTTCACTTGTCACAGTTCTGCTTTCACTCCTGGGTTTTAGACTTTTCCTATACTTTAGTCCATTTGGAGCCAGTATATAGGGTTAGAACCCCCTAGTCACTGTGTGAAAATACAAGCTGGGTTTAAAGTCATGTTCTCCCTTCAACCTCTCCTCAGAAGTAGAAGGATTATTTAACCCTCATTAGGATAGTTCACAGCAATAACCCTAAAGCAGCCAATAAGTAGAGCCACAAAAATTGGCAGGTGTCTGACTGTTTGAAATTAATTTTAACCCTGTTCTTAAAGTGACTGGATTTCAAGTTAATGGTGTCCCCTTATCACAGATTATTATTTGTATTCCAGTAGTTCCTAGAGCACCCAACTGAAAATGGAGCCCCATTGTGCTAAGCAGCGAACACCTAGTGCGAGAGAGCCCTGACCCAAAGAGCTTGCACTATAAGAAGGGAGAAGGAGAGGAAATAACATTGAGAATGATGATGTGACAAATCTTCTTCTTTGGATGATCGGATCCTTTTGTGAAAGAAGTCCATATAGTACTGCATCTCAATTTACCATCATAAAAATGCAATGGGCTCACCTATTATTCTTTCACAGCTGGTGAAATTGATGTAATCAGTATAATGGTGCATTCTGAGATGGCTAAACTGTTAAACTCAGGGTACATGCAGGGAATTATAATTATAATATAGTCTTTAAAAACACCCATTTTGGTGATGGGCAGTTCTCTGGGTTTTTTTATTCTCAATTAGTTAAGAGTTGTGTAAGTTAAGCTTCTATAGAAAATCAGGCATAGAATAGTCTTGGAAAGGAAGCCACAAAAGATAACTTTGTAAATGTTTAAAATACAGAGCGTAAATTTCATTGCATTCCCATAGGAAGCTGCTGCTAATGCTCTCCTTGACTTGTATACCTTCAACAATATCTGTGTGCTAGATCAAAATCTTTGCACCTATTTACCAAGGAACTGAGATGAAACAAAATTGCAGTTCTTGTTTATATAAGGAAATAGTTCCAGACTAAAGGACATGCTGTTAAACCCCTCCTTGGAAATTTGGAATACTTGACGGGATTATAATTTCAAAACGGAAATCAAGTGAATAATATAAATAAAATATTAAAAAGGAAGATTGGCTAGAAGTAGAGGAGCTGGGGCCTTGTTTTCCTTAAACTACACTGTCATTGAAAGGAGCTAATTAAGATCAGATGAGTTCATATTAATATTACAGCTCACATCCATGATGCTCACAGTCTGGTTGACTCTCATACTTTTCAACTGTAAAGTCCTTGGGTAAGAGTTTTAAATGAGAGGCCAGAAAACTAGGTCAGCAACTGTTTTCTTTATTCAGCTGCAACCAAGCATCTGCCTGCCAGCTCCTAAACTTCTTAGTCAGTGAGATGGGGCTAAAACTAACACAGTCACTCCTAGTAATGCTCTTCTCCCAGTACATGATCATTTACCTTCTGCCAGACCACATGGATAGTCATGACATTTGCACCTAGGGTGACCAGATGTCCCGATTTTATTGGGACAGTCCTGATATTTGGGGCTTTTTCTTATATAGGTGCCTATTACCCCCGACCCCGTCCTGATTTTTCACACTTGCCATCTGGTCACCCTATTTGCACCATGTCTCTGACAGTAAGGAAGTCAAATCTTCAACTTCTAATGCAGTTTATTCAGTGGATTTGGAGCCTAGAAGAAGCTTCCTCACAAATTTTGAGATGCAAGTCTTCAGGAATGACGTGTGGCTGTAATCTGACTGGCTGTGAGCATAAAAAGGACAAAAAGAGGAAGCCCTAATGTGAGAACCAGTGAAAGGCTGTAATAATGGTAACCATTATTATTTGTATTCCAGTAGCACCTAGAGGCCCCAGCTGCGAGATGGGGTCCATTGTGCGATGCAATGAACTAAAACATGGTCTCTTTCCAAAGGAGGATAATGTAAAGAGAGAAGACAAAGGGTGGGAGAATGACTGATTATTTTTTTAAGTGCTTCTGCAGAAGCCAACTTAACAATAAAGAATAGTAAATATTGCCTGTAATCACAGTATGTGGTGGATTGTCTAAATGATGTATACAGTGTAAGATAACATGAGTGAGTTCTACAGAACTCAGCCTGCTGGGCCCTTATATTGTTTTGGTTTTATTATTGCCTCTTTTTTTTTTTTTAACCACTTAATTTCCTTTAAATGCCCCTCTCTATCTTTACATCATTCATTTTTTTTCTTCCTCAGCTGAAACAAGTAACATCTTTATTTCAGAAGTGCTGATACTAGTTCCTGTGAGTGCCTTCCTCATTTTGGATCTTAAACTATTTCTCGTTATTTTTCCCTGTTTTAGTTATTTCTGTTAGCACTCATAATGTGCATTTCGAAAAGAAGGCATCTTCCCTGCCCAAGTAGCTTGTAATATAAAGAAAAACAAATTATATTTTAAGTAGGGCATCGCTTTTCAGGGCTAATCTGTGCTCAAGAATAGGAACGTCTGGTATTTGATGGCAGTAGTTTTTACGAAAGACCGTTTTAAGCTTTTGGGACTCAGTTTTCAAAACCAGCCTCTAATAATACAAGCGCAACTCAGTCAATCTATGTTTTGTGTGTGAAATTAGTCAAATCAAGTGTGTGTGCACAAACATTCAAATTTGTGTGCAAAGCATACCAGCAAATACACACCTATCAGGTAATTAGCTATCCATCAAGCTGATTTTCGTATGGAAATCTAAGTTTTTGTATGCATATAAATTTGGACATGAATGGAGGGTCTTAACTCATTCTGATTTGAAAATGTGAGACTTTATACATACATAGCACTGTGCAAATAAGTTCCTCCCCTCACCCCCCCCCCCCTTTACGTCAATATTTTGCCATTTATTGCAGAGGGCAGATTTTGATAAACAAAAACAGTTACCATTAATCTGGCCAACATGATGCATTCCTTGTACTTTCTAATGTGTTGCAGTTTTTCTCTTTGGACGGTAGAGGGCCAAAGGGATCACATGCAATTAATGTATGTAAGTCATTTCCTAAGAAGGGAAGAGGGTGTGTGGATGAGGAAGAGGTAGCTGAAGTGTTCAGAGTATGACAAGAGCTCCGTAAAAGGAAGTGGTTCTGCATGTAAGATACAGTAGCTGTGAAAGCAGTGCACACACTGGGACTAGTGTCTAGCAGTTGTCAAAGGGTTGTGGAAAGTGTTTTGTTGTACCATCTATAAACCAACCCTTCATTGCTGGAGTCTTGTGAAAT
Source organism: Trachemys scripta elegans (assembly GCF_013100865.1). Lineage (NCBI taxonomy): Eukaryota > Metazoa > Chordata > Testudines > Emydidae > Trachemys > Trachemys scripta. Next base: position 39,656,664 of record NC_048308.1, on the reverse strand, counting down.
CGTTCTGGAGCCTTACTGAAAATAGAAGCTTTCACTTCTGCTATCTTGCAAGTTACTTGCATTCCTATGAAAGCAGTGAGACAAGGAAGATATTTTATTTGAGAATACACAAGTGCACCTATAAAATTCTAGTGGCCCTGTTTTTCTTTCTGGCTGGTTTCATGGAACACCTTCCCTGAGTCTGCCTGCCTGGCCCCTCCCCTTTCTTCATTCAAATTCCTCCTTCAAACTCATTTTTGCTATACTACCTCCCACAAGTGAATTATTACTTATTTAAAAATAAAATAATTTCCCAGGTGCCCAAATAACCACATCATTTTATTGCTGGGACCCTCATCCTGCCTGTGCAAGACTGTAAATTCTTCTGGGTAGGGCCCATATCTTTTTATTTGTTCTGCAAAGTGTCCCACAAACTTGGGGAAAGGGGGCTGTAAAAATAATTTTATTAATAAAAACATTCAAAATTATTTAAAATGTCTGTAGTTGATGGAACAGGTGTGGAGACACAAGTACATATAACACAACACGAGAGGCCTGCGTATGTATAGCTCAGGGGTGGGCAAACTTTTTGGCTCAAGGGCCACATCTGGGTATGGAAATTGTATGGCGGGCCATGAATGCTCATGAAATTGGGGTTGGGGTGTGGGAGGGGGTGAGGGCTGTAGCTGGGAGTGTGGGCTCTGGCGTGGGGCCAGAAATGAGTTCAGGGTGCAGGAGGGGGCTCCAGGCTGGGGCAGGAGATTGGGGCACGGGAGGGGTGAAGGCTCTGGCTGGGGATTCAGGCTCTGGGGTGGGGCTGAGGATGAGGGATTTAGGGTGCAGGAAGATTTTAAAAACCAAAAGAGAGTTTCTAAGCCTTCCAATCCTGCAATTTACTGAGCCCTAGTGAAATAAATTGGTGAGATCCTGGTTACACTGAAGTCCTTGGCAAAATGCCCATGGACTTCAGTGTGGCAAGGCTTCATGTGGCTCAGGGGTCTGCATGCCCAGCGTCACTAATAGGATTGTGATTTTGTTCCTTAGGTATATTTCAGAATGTTTCCTCTTGGTTTACAATTTGATTTGTGATTATGTTGGCTCCATACCAATTTGGATTCCAATTTGCAAAGAAAAAAAGTGTCTACTAGCTTGTTGTCAGTAGACAACACCTTGACTTACTGAATTTTGGCATTAAATCTCAGATTACTGCAAAAAAAAATTTTCCCCAGAATGTTCTTTACTTAAGAAAGCAAAGATGGTGTTTTCCAAAAGAGCACTAGGTGGCACTTGTGATTTGTTCACATAAGCCTTTGAATTGCAATCACAAGGGACTACATCTATAAGGTCACAGTCAACTTATGAAATTATATAATTTATAAATTACTTTTGATCAATATTTTACCTTGTGTGAGAACAAAATGCATTTTTACATTTTAAGATATATTTCCAACTCACAAAATACTTTGTTTGTAACCTCTTTGATCAGAACTATAGCTATGAAAATTTAAAGTTAGTGACAACAGCACCTGTCTATCTTTTGCCTGCTGGTTCAGCAACTTGTAAAATGACTCAAGTATAATCTAGACAGGGCCTGATTCTCCACTCAGTCACATAAGTTTTAGGTCAGTGTAACTCCATCAACCAACCTAAAACTGGTGTAACAAAGTGGAGAATCAGCTCCATAATTTTGTTACAAGAATAGATTCATCAGGAAGGCAGGATACTATTAGCATTTTAAAATATAAATAAAAAGCCCTGCATCCATTATTATAGCTAAACTGATGGAAGCAGAACAGAAGGTGAGAATTTAAACCAAGAGCAGGTGTTTATCGACACGGTTCAGAAAGAATAAAGGGAGAAAGGAGGGCTGCCATCACTGACAATATTTCAGATCTAGAAACATACCTGTCTCTTAAGGACCTTTAAGAATAATTAAATCAGTTCTGTGATCCGAAGAGCTGGCATGCGTGATCCATTTGAGGTCTCTTGCAACCCGAATGTGATGGATAAATTCATGGTGGTTAAGTCCATTAATGGCTATTAGCCAGGACAGGTAAGGAATGGTGTCCCTAGCCTCTGTCTGTCAGAGGATGGAGATGGATGGCAGGAGAGAGATCACTTGATCATTGCCTGTTAGGTTCACTCCCTCTGGGGCACCTGGCATTGGCCACTGTCAGTAGACAGGATACTGGGCTAGATGGACCTTTGGTCTGACCCGGTACGGTATGTTCTTATGTTGGTGTGTACCTCCCCCACACTGGTTCAGCAGGGATAAACCACGCTGTGTGGGTGAGGAGGTCATGCCCCCTCACCCCTGCTGGGCATGCTCCAGCTGGAACCTAGGTATAAAAGAGAATAGCTCAGCTCGCTGGAGCCTGGCTGCTGAAGGGAGTACATGTGTTTGCAGTCTCTCTTTGCGAAGAGCCTACTAGAGCACAGAGACACAGGAGCCAGTTGAGGCTCCAACCAGCCCCCCGCTGCTCACCACTGCCAACAGAGGAGAGACCGTGGAAGCCTCAAAACTACCAGTCTCGGAAGGAAGGATAGGAAGTAGCCCAGAGGAACTAGACAATGATCTGGTTATGGAACCAGGGTTAGACTCTGTGTGTTCTGGAAGGATCCCTGCTGAGCCTATGATGGATTCCCACCCCCAATTTCCCTGCAGACAAGGCCCTGAGTTGGGACCTGGTGGAGTAGGGAGGGCCCGACTGCCACCCACCCCAGGTGGCAGCCCACTCTACTCTGGCCATGGGGCCCTGCAGTCCCGCAGAGGAGGGCAGTTTTACTTATTCTAGCCACTGGGCTGCACTCTCCTGGGAGTCAGGGCCAGTACTGTGATGTGGGCAATTAAGTCACTTGGGCTGCCAAACCCCTACTTTAATTCCCCCACAAACCGGCACTCCTCTGACGAGGGTACCTACCCCACAACAACAAATGATTCTAAAAACTTGAAGGGTTAAAATAAAATGCAAAATCACTAAACATGAGAACCAGGGGGGTGGGGGGGAGGAAGGAAGAGGAACTGTGAAGCATGAGTGGAGAAGACAAAGCATGAAGGCATGTGCAAGAGCACAGGAGAAGGATGTACCCGTAGCATGTACGGAGGAGTGCAGGAAGAGCAAGAGACGTGATAGCATGTGCATGGAACAGAGGAACAAAAGAGTTGGAATTAGGAGGGGGAGATGAAATGAACAACAAAAAGAACTGGTCTATGGGTTTTTCTACCCAAAACAGACAACACAAAAAAGGTATAGTAATTGCAATGTAATGTTTAACCGCACATGTACAAATTCATTAAATGAGAGATGTGCTTCCCTAAATGTTGTAAGCTGCTGTTGTTTCCATAGGGATACTGTGCTCACAAATAGAATCATGATAAGCAGGGGAGATCTTTCGATTAAAGTCTGGTCAACAGTGAAAAGGTTTCAATATACACCATTCAAAAACTCATGATATGTAGGTGTCAAAAGTGGCTTTGGTTTTCCAAATGAATCAGTTTGTGACCAGCTGGCATGCTAGTCAGGTCATGCAGATTTCATCTCAAAAAGTCAGTTTATTTTATGCAACTTACCTGAGTGCAAGTTTCCTTAGCAAAGTCAGAGAGGGCCTGCAAGCAGTGTTTGACAACTGGAGTTACTACTGCTAATCTCATTCCATTTCTTTCTTTTGATAGAATCAAAATGAATTTAATTTTCTCACAGTGACTATGGATAACAACTCTTAAATGAGTTCAGATGTGATGGAAAGATACAACAGTCACAATACCAGTAACTGTCTTTGTACAGTAAAATGAATGAATGTGGCTTTATATGGAAACTAGCCACAACTCGCATTTCATTCCATCATATGGTGGGGCCTCAGCTAATTCAAAATAAACATATACAATGTATAATAACTACAATGTCTATATACTGTACACTATATAAACTAATGCTACTCAAATGTACAGCTATTTCTAAATCCTAACATAAAACTGGAAGACAAAAGCTTTTTAATTTCAAATAATAAATCCCCTAGATTAAGCACTCAAAAAGCAGTATGTTAGAACAGTGAAGTTTAGAATACTACTTGATAGAGCCACTATTTCTTTTGGCATTTTTTTACCCTGCAGTTTGACACGTTCACACAGTGTTGAGGGGCAGTCTAGGGTTTGTACTTTGACTTGTCAAACTCATTTGTTTGCTGTGATAGCTTTCCAGAAGCTGTCATCTCTGTGCCAATGTCATCTCTGTGCCATCTCTTTTTTCACAATATCTTTGCATCGCTTTTTCTGTCTCCCTCATAAACTTTTAGGCCAAATCCTGGTCCTACTGAAATCATTGGGAGTTTTGCTACTGACTTCACTGAGACCTCTCTGTGATCTTTATACATTATACTCTGCAAGGGGGGTGAATTTCAACCTGTATAACATTTTCTTTTGGTGCCTAGTGCCTTACAAGAAGAGGATGTTTCCATTTCAGTAAAGCTGTCCTTGCAGAAGCATTGCTGCCATTCTGGTTTGCAGAATTTCATAAAGATTTGTCTCTTGTCATTTGACATGGAAGGTTGAAGATTATAACTATTACATTTTTCAGCTCTTTGATACGCCAGTGCTGATGAACAGCCACCTCAAAGTACCCCCTGGCAGCCTCAGAGCAGTCCTGCACATAGCCTCTCACCTCAGTTTTGCTTCTTGGATCCCCCAAATAAACTCCACACAGAGTTTTACCAGCCCTCTTTAGGGTCTTATTTATTACCTTAAAGTTCAATAGTAACCAAAAATTCCCCTCCCCCAGTACAGTCCAAACTTCCCATGTTCAGTCAGAGACCTTCCTGCCTTAGCAGGCTTCTCTCACCCCTTCGTAGCTGGAGCAATTTCCCTGCTCTCAGAGTATTCCTTCAAGAAGCCTCTCTCACTTTCTGTAATCTCACTACAGGCCCTCCACCACCTCACTGGGGGCTCCTTCTGCTTTTCATAGGAAATTGCTTCATTCCTCTCAGGTGCAGCTCATTCTGCAATCAGGGTTGGCTTGGCCTCAGACTCTCCAGGGCAAACAACCCTGTTACATCCAGCAACATATGTCCATGTTTCAGATATAAAATAAGATGGAAGTCATCATAGGCTGTAAACATGGACTTCAAGCTTTTATGTGATACTGCGATGGCTCCAGATTTGATGTTCCAATCTGCCCTACAGAAAATACCAGTTTGATTCTGGTACCCAATTTAGACCCCACAATGACTAGTACTATTGTAAAATGCTAGACAAGCAGATGGGTAACTTGGTCAATGAGGACAATGTTTGACAAAGGTAAGAGAAGATAATCAAAGTAAATCTGCATCTTTATTGTGTTTGAGGTCATTAGTGTGATGCTAGGTCTTATAAACTTATGAGTTATGTTGTTCCAGTTTCTCTGTTATGTTTTGTTTTTTTCAGCTGGATAGTAAGTTTATAGTTTTATAGCTGTCTTTGCAAAACTATAGGTGATAAACTGGATGTCATATGGCGTATATTCAATAAGAGCACTGTCATCCACATAGAGAAGTTCCTATACAATATCTTCATTTACTTTTGGTAAGTGTGTTCCATTTTTACCATGTTTCCCCCCTACAATTGGTAGTGTTTTGCTGAGATGAAGAGAAATTTCAGGCAGTCTTTCAATCTGTTCATTTTAAAGCGCTTGCCAGATGTTCAATGTTTAATACAAATGCCCGGTATGACATTTCAGGTGGCATCATCAATCTATTGCTGCACAGAAGAAACCAAAGACACTTAATATTGAAACATATCCCTGCTAGATTCCGTTTGCTATTACAAAATGGATCCAAGAGAATTTTGTCTACAATTACTCCAACTTATTCTATCATGCATTTGGAGGGTGACATGCCTTAATATTTCTGGACAGGAATTTCCACAGTCAGCTTTGTAAAGTTAGCAATGGCAGCATACAGGTCCCAGTCTTGTTCACTATATTTTTCTTGTAAGCAACAAGCAGCATGATAGTAGTACTTCTTTTTGCTTTAAAGTTACAAGACCCAACTCTCTGGCAGGGCCGGCTCTACCATTTTTGCCACCCCAAGCAAAAAAAAAAAAAAAGCCACCCCAAGAATGGACGGAATGCTGCCCCTTAGCATGTGCTGCCCCAGGCACGTGCTTCCTCCACTGGTGCCTGGAACTGGCCCTGCTCTCTGCTGGCATAAACCCATTGACCTCAACCAGTTTGCACAGAACTTTGGGGTTCTGTCAATAACAAAGTAGCACTTGAGTAAGTATCTTTCTGGAGTAAGTAACTGAGAGAAAGGAGATTACATAAAAGGTGCTATTCTCTTCTTTCCATTGTGTCTACAATTGCTAACAATGGCTGCATCCATAGGTCTCTAGGTGTTCCATGTTCTAAAATAAATGAACAGCTGGCTGGAAATTACATTGCTACTATATTTGTAGTGCTCCAGGTGTATTTCATCCAGATTTGTTTGTGTGTACCATAATTCCCACTGCCTGCTCATCTCCTTCCAAAAGTAGTGATACCCCTGTCTTCCAAAGGTCAATCATTGTAATACTCTACTGGGAACTTATTTTGTGATGTTCAGTGATGTTATAGGCAGGGGCAGCAGCACTGCCTATTATTAAGATTGCCTGACACTTCAGCATCAGCTGCAGGTAGCTAGGGCTAGAGGTGGCTCCAGTCACCCTAAATCCAGCTCCACTGGTGAAACCCAGATGTGCACCATGTGATGCTGTGATGGCTTCTCAAGCCTCCTCCTAGCAAACCAATGGGCCAGAGCAGGGAGCCAAGCCTAGGCCAGCACCAAGGGACAGGAGCAGAGCCGCCACTGCCCAGGGTGAGTGCTGGATGGGCCCATACCCCAGGTCTCCCCTCTGCACCAGGCTGGGATAGATCTGGGCACAGACCCCCACAAACAATATTTTCATCCTCCACCTGTGATTAGAGATCCCTGCTTTCAGCTGCTTAGAACTTCACCAAACTTTAGCTGTTTGCCTGAAGTTTTCCATGCTGGGTGTCTGCCTCAGGCGACAATTTTATTTGTATTTTTTAAAATTTCAGCCAAAATTTTGAGCAAGTTCTGAGAATGGGGAAAATACATTGTTTTGCCCATATGAAAATGTTTTTGAAACTTTCTTTGAAAAGCTCTAGGGCCTTTGACCTCTCCAGCACAGCTCCAAACTTTTTTTTTTTTTACAGGGTGCAGGTAAATATAACCCTAATGTTCTCTTATGAATGCTACGTCCTCATCACAGAATGTTTCAACACACTCCAGCTCTGAGCTACCAAGACTCAAAAGGGACTTCAAAAGGGACCAGGACTCAAAAGGGCTACCCTGTAATAGCAGCTCCAGGCTGGGGTGGGACCAGGCACTGGAACTGACAACAAAGAGCTTGTCTCTCCTTTGCTCTTGATGACACTCTCATCCCTACCCCCAGGCACAGGCAGGGTGGAGGAAGCTAGTAAGCTTCCTCCCCCTGGGCAGCGGGACTTGGGAGCAGCCGCTGCTGCAGCTCACACTGCTGCGGTGGGAGGAAGCGGCCAATGGCCAAGCTCGGCGGCTGCGGCTGCCGCAGGCACCCGGGCCCGAACCCCCTGAGCCCGGGCCTGCTGTGGGGATCCAGCAGCACGCATGCTGCGCCCAGCTCCTGGCCAGTCGCGTCTGGGTTGGAGCAGCGGCCCCAGAGTGGGGGCAGTAGGCCCCAGCCCCCACCCCATCCCGCTCGGGTCCTGCAGGGGAACGAATGGGGCTGGGCTGCCGATGCCTCCGCCCTGGGGCCGCCACGGGATAGCACCAGCTGGGCAGCCAGCCCAGACGCGACTGGCCAGGGGCTGGGCTCGGGACGTTCGGGCCCGGGCGCCAGAGCCACAGCCGCTGAGCTTGGCCATTGGCCGCTTCCTCCCCCCGCGGCAGTGGGAGCTGCAACAGCGGCTGCTCCCGAGTCCCGCTGCCCAGAGGGAGAGAACAGTCGCCGCCTGGCCCCGCGGGCCACCTCCCTACTCTCCCTACCGCCCGACTGAGTCCTGCCTGCGCTCGGGGCCAGGCCGGACTCACACTCACCCTGGCACTGCGCTCCCCCTGTGTCTTCCGGGCCTCCCTCCAGCGCTTGCGGAGGGAGGAGGAAGGGCGAGCCTGGGGAAGAGGCGGGGATTCGGGGAGGGAGCCAATGTGGGAAGGAGTCGGAGAGGGGGGCGCAAGCACTTCCGGGCTCCAGAGTATTTGCTTGTTTGTCCTGTGTCCCGACCTAACATTGGTCGGGACGTGGGACAAACAAGGAAATATTGGGACAGTCCCGATAAAATCGGGACGTCTGGTCACCCTAGAGGAAGCTGTCTGATTGGGATGCAGAGGGGACAAAAGCCAGACCTGGGGTGAGGAGAGGAAAAGGAGAAGATTGGGACAAGGCTTCTGGTGAGAATGGGGTGGTAGGAGGACGCAGAGGAGTGCCTGGGAGGTGGTGTAAGAGAGGCTGACATTGGTTGGACAAGGAAACTGGGATGGGGAGTTAGGATGCAGAGCCAGGGACTAGCAGGGCAGGGAGACTCGGAGCTGTGGGGGAGACTGGAACTGGGAGCCACTGAGAGAAGTTGGGTAGGGGGATGGCTGGGAGACAGTTGGCTGTGGGAGGAATACTGAGATTAGATGAGGCACTGGGGTGAGAGAAGTAGACTGGGCTGGTTGGGCAAAGAGACGGAGACAAAACTCTGGGGGCAGGGGAGACTGAAGTTGGGGAGGGAGGCTATGGCAGGATGAAGGTGAGAAACAGATCAGACAAGGAGCCAGGAGGGAGGAACTCCTGACTTACAGCTGGGCAAAGAGACTGGGGACAATGATTTGGGGCAGCAGGGAGAGACTAGGAGTGGTTGTGCAAGGAGACTGGAAATGGGATGAGAAGCCTGAGTAGTGGACACTGGGTCTGGGTAGGCAAAGAGAAGGGGACTGAGACAAGGAGGCAGGAGGAGAGGGGGGAAAGGGCAGGATTTGGACAAGGACAGATTGGAGGAGACAGGGTAGAGGGGGTCAAGTTTGGAGTCATGGGCAGAAAAGTCTGTGACCATTACAGCACACTCCCCTCCAGAGCCTATCAGTTATTCCATTGGCTCAAGTAGCAGAGGTCTGTACAGTGGAGCTAAAGGTTTTAAATCTGCTGATAGAATTTTGAGGAGGGGAGGGGAGTTCACTTTGCTTTTTTTAAAAACTTAGGATATTACCCACCCATCCACACACACAAAACTGTAAGTGAAAGAACTAGGGCTGTCGATTAATCGCAGTTAACTCACGCGATTAACTAAAAAAAATTAACTGTGATTAAAAACATTAATCATGATTTATCACATTGTTAAACATTAGAATACCCATTGAAACTTATTAAATATTTTGGATGTTTTTCTACATTTTCAAATATATTTCTATTACAACACAGAATACAAAGTGTACAAGTGCTTACTTTATATTATTATTTTTATTACAAATATTTGCACTGTAAAAATGATAAAAGAAATAGTATTTTTCAATTCACCTCATACAAGTACTGTAGTACAATCTCTTTATAATGAAAGTTGAATGGACAAATGTAGAATTATGTACAAAAAATAACTGCATTCAAAAATAAAACCATGTAAAACTTTAGAACCTGCAAGTCCACTCAGAGTAGTGAAATACCAATGGGCCTCTGTGTCACACAGTGACTGTAGGATTAGATAGGTAAATAAATGGGTTTTAGCAGCCAGGGGAAGGCCTTGGAAATAATGTGCTTAAAAGTTAGAAAAAAATGTAACTGAAGAGAAGTTGTAAAAATGCTGAGCTCAGAATGTGGCTGATAAGAAAAGAGGGACCTCTAATTATCACGGATGGTTCCAACTAGTTTGAACAATAAAGAAGGGTTGTGCATTTTGAGTCAGTAATAATTTTAACATACCAATGTTACCTTGAAGCTGTACCTGGTTATACACAAGTTTCAGCTGAAGGAATATTGATCAGCAGCTAGGAAGAAGTATGGTAAAGATTTAAAAAAAAAAAGACTTGGAAAAAGGGAACCCAGTCAGAAATCTTATCTACTTCAGGCCTAAGGACAGAGTCTAGCCCTAAACTGCTAAAGTTAGCAACTGGCAATGACATCACCTTTTTGTTAAAGGGTAGAAAAGGGTGAGCTCTTAGATGGCTCATCACTAGTACTTGGCTGACCAAATTGGAGCCAGTCAGCAAAGGTTATATAGCTGTAGTAACTGCTTATCTTTTAGGCTTTTAAACATGTTTAGAGCAATTACATAAATATTTGGATTTAATGAAGGAATTTATGGTTAAATTAGTGTCTGGCAGTAGCCTATATTAGTATCGGCAACAATTCCAGTAGTGACCTGTCCTCTTCATTATTTACCACTCACCCAATTTTTATGTCATCCAAAAACTTTATTAGTGGCTTTTTTTTTTTTTTTTTAATTCTTCCAGGTAATTGATGACATTGCCTAGTGTAGGCTGTGGGACCCCATTAGAAACACGCCCATTCAATGATGATTATATTTTGAGACCTATCAGTTACCCAGATTTTAAACCATTTAATGTATGCCATGTTAATTTTATATCATTCTAGTTTTTTAATCAAATTGTTGTTACCAAGTCTCATGCCTTACAGAAGTCTATTACATCAAAACACTACTAATTAAACTTGTAATCTCATCTAAAAAAAGATATTGTTAGTTTGACAGCATCTAGTTTCCATAAACTCATGCTGACTGGCATAAATTATATTACCCTCTCTTAATTCTTTATTATCAAGCCCTGTATCAGCTACTCCATTAGCTTGCCTGAGATCAATGTCTTACTGACAAACCTATAGTTCCCCAGGTCATTTAATTTACCCTTTTTAAATATTGGCACACTACCTTTCTTCTAGTCTTCTGGAACTTCCCAAGTGTTCCAAGACATATTGAAAATCAACATTAATGGTCCAACTCTTCTAAAGCTCTTGGATGAAAGGTTTCTGGACCTACTGATTTTAAACATGTTTAAGTGTTGTAGCTGTTTTTTAATATTGTCCCAATGTAGTGGACTATCACAGCATATGATATGACTACACCTATATCCCCCCCAAATACAGAACAGAAATATTTATTGAATACTTATGCCTCTTCTGCATTATTATTGATAATTCTACCATTTTCATCCAGTAATGGACCAAAACAATTCGTAGGAATTTTTTTTTGTTCCTAATATAGTTAAAAAACCCTCTTATTGTCCTTATCTCTGTTGGCCATAGAGTTCTCCTTGCTTCCCTTATCTATCAATTTTCTACAATTCCTAGCTTCTGTTTTATATTCATTACTATCTAATTCCCTTTTCTTCAATTGTTATGTTTATTTTTTATAGGGGCATTCACTTCTCCTCTAAATCAGGTGCATTTTTAAACCAATATAGCCACATTTCTCAATTGTGGATTTTTGGGCATTTAGTAAAGTGTTCTTAAACAATTCCCAATTATTCACATTTCTCTGATTAACAATTGTTTTCACCTTTGTGAAATATGGTACTCTTAAATTTGTGTGTGTGTATGTGTGTGTATGTGTGTATATATATATATATATAATGTATTTTACTGGTCTGGACTTTATTCTTTTTGCACATTATAAATATGATCAAATCATGATGATGGACTTATTATTGCAAGATCACTTTCACTGAAGGTGTCTTCCACCTTCAAATTCTCAACTAGTTCCTTCCTATTTGTCAATCAAATCTAGAATAGCCTCTCCCCCTTTCTCCACCATCTCTAATAAAAAGTTGTCTGATGGGGGCTCCCCTGAGGCCTGATATAGGAAACACATTGGGTTGTGTGCATGTGTTCGTGGGGGGAGAAACTGACAGAGAAGCAACAGAAAGCCAAGGACAGCCAGAACAAGCACTAGGAACCTGAGAAAAGCCTAGAGAGATTTTGGGCTAAATGCTAAATAGAAAAACACCTAGAACTGTGAGCAAATAAACTGTTTGCCTGCTGAGTTCAAGGAAGCAGGACTTTGTAAATAAGGAGGAATGCATCAGAGAAATAGCTGACTCCAAATCAACTTTTCCACCTAATTGAAGCAACCCACTAGACCCTGAATTTTGGCTAACAGCTCAAGTAAAAAAAGGATAACAATACTGTATTCTCTGTCCTGTAGTACTTTCTGCTTCATTATTGACATCAGTGATGCAATGGTCATCTGTACAGTATTTAATTAGTATTGTAATGAGGACCAACCCATGTGGTTATTTTTCTCACTGTGTATTCTATAATTAGTTGAGTGAAATATGTTAAAGGCATGCTGCCTTGTCTATATGAGGTTAACATGTGCTTAGCTAACATCTTTCAAGTCCTAGTCTAGATGAGGCCTTCCTAGGCTAGGTAGCATGGGTTTGAGTATGGTCCTTAAACAATGTTCCCACTAGTGAAGCTAACTCACCTCCCTCCCTCCTGCAATTTTTGTTGTTGTTTTTTGTTATTCCCTTCCCACTTTTTTCCATTTGTGAGCATCTCTTCTGAGTTTGTTGTTCTCTCATTAGCTTCTCCTTTTTGTCGTCCTGCCTCTCCATTTTTTTTTTATCCTCCTTCCATTTCTGTTTCTCCCCTTTTCTGTTTTGTTTTTTCTCCCCCAGGCTGGTCATGCACATAAGGCTAGTCTAGAAAAAGGAACAGAATGAAATTGACGTGATCTGAGGCTGTTTCACTCTGCTGCTACTGTTGGAGATGCGCTGTGTGTGGGAGCATCAATGACACAGGCCAATACAATTATCTGCTGCTGGGAACAGAGGCAAGATAGACAAGCAGTGTCCTCAAAATCAGTACTGAACCATTCACCTCGCATGGTGCAACAGAGCACTACGTTGCTGAAGGTGCTGTTTTGAGACAACTTGTACTTAATGGAAGATTTCACAGCACTTTACACATGACTAAGGCTCCTAACACTGTTGTCCTGTCCACTGGTATTTATGTTCTACCTAAATTCCCCTATAGTTTCAAATTGAGAAATTACTTTTCTCTTTCTGTTGTGTGGTGTTACTGACCCACACAATATCGATCATGTTTCATCCTAGAAGTGGTGCATTTGTCACTATACCATTTAGTCTGTAAAGGGTTTTCAGTCCAGTCAGGAAGAAAGGTGTTTTATAAGTGCAAATTATTATTTCTTGTATGTCCTTATTGTTTATTTTTCTGTAGTTGATATTCAAAGGGTATCAATCATAAAATACTTGTTTTCATAACAGTCTGTATTCTAAGTAGAAATTTGATTTTTTCCTGTTTCATTTATTCTTTTCTCCTCTCTTGATTATCTTTTTTTTTCTTTTCTTTCAGTGGTGCTTAAGACTGGCACATCCCAGATGAATTGTGTTCAACCTTTTTACCAACTTGTGATCTCTTAATGAACTTTAAAATATGAAAGTTGAAGTTATATTATTATCAATGTTTTCTTTTACCTCCATTCCTCCCTTAATGGTGTTCCCCACAGTACCTCAAAAACAGAAGTGTAAGACTCAGGATAGGAGCACTTTCCTGGATTTAGGGATGTGCATCTGACTACCATGCTCAAGAAGGAACACTCCCACCACTATGACAATCCCTTACGGTAGCTACTAGTGAGGTGGGAAAGATTACACAGTGCTGCTTTAAAGTCTTTTGCAATCTCTTTTCCAAACATTTTTGTTCCTTCATTGCCCCCTTCGGTTTTGGTTAAGGGCTTTTATATCTTTTTTTACATAAACCTTTTCATTATCCTTGCCCTAAGTATTCTGTTCATGTTATTTCTCCCCTCCCCCCCTTCTTAAAATATAACATCCTATTTGTTCCCTTCAACTTCCCAAATGGATTTGATAGATACAGGGGTATAAGAGCCAAGACTAACCCATCTGGGGGAAGAGAATGTTTGACAAAAAATAAAGTTTCTTTTTAAGTTGTCTGTCATGTGTCCTTCCTTTTTCTTCTGCAATTGTTGGTTCTCTCTCTCTTTTTTTTCCTCTCTGGTTTAGCTACATGTCAGAAGCTTGTATTAAGTCTTTTTCTTGTATGTGTGAGATTCTTGTTTATTTAGTTTAAGTCTCCAGGTTTGGTTTGGTTTTTTAATTGACTCCCTGAAGAAACTATGAAAACTCCCCTGCCTGTAAGTTCCACTGTCCTAGTTAGGAGGGCTATTGGCACAGATATGTGTGTCTCAAGTGTTCAGAACACAGAAACAAGCTGTTTTGGGCTTTGAGCTTTTGGAGGTCCTATATACAGAGATTGAAAGAGAAGGTATACAAAGAAGGCATTTTAAAGTTATTGTCCCCCTTCAGACAGATGGCAGTGAGATCAGAGCAGAAACAACACATGACTTAGTTCCTTCCTGCTCACCCACCAGCAAGACGGGTGGAAAATGGGTAAGTCATAACCTGATTTCTCCTTCCTCCAATAGTGGGTTAAGAAGAGTCAACTTAAAGTCTAATTCTCCTTTCCCGGAGCAAGAGAATCAGGACTATTCATTCTAAATACCCAACTTACGTTATCATGTAGGGCAGGAGTCGGCAACCTTTCAGAAGTGGTGTGCCAAGTCTTCATTTATTCACTCTAATTTAAGGTTTCGCGTGCCAGTAATACATTTGAACATTTTTAGAAGGTCCCTTTCTATAAGTCTATAATATATAACTAAACTATTGTTGTATGTAAAGTAAATAAGTTTTTTAAAATGTTTAAGAAGCTTCATTTAAAATTAAATTAAAATGCAGAGCCCCCCAGACCAGTGGCCAAGACCCAGGCAGTGTGAGTGCCACTGAAAATCAACTAGCGTGCCGCCTTTATCACACGTGCCATCGGTTGCCTACCCCTGATTTAGGGCATAATTAATTATAAGGCCAGCCCTTGCAGGTTATATATTAACAAAGTTTGGAAACTTTGTTCTAGCAATTTAGCTAGAGTCTTTCATAGGATGTGCTAAACAAGTTACAACAAATATACAACAAATATCTCCTCCTGACTGATCTCTCTTAGCTCTATAAGAATTGTCTCTTTCTGTTATTGTGGACGTGCCTGCCCTGCGTAGGGTGCAGCCAGGTGCTTAATTTCTAGTTTTAGTTCTAGTTTACTTAGAAAAGAAACAAAGTAGCAAAATCACTTTAAAAGCTTCCACCTCTATGCCCTGCTCTTAGTGTTCGAAGATTCAGAGGTGGGGCTCCTAGCATCTAAATTTTATGTGTGCACTGGCCCTATCCATGGCTGTATATAAACAGATTCTATAGGCATATAGCCCCTGGAGCTTTTGTCCCAAGGATCTGGGAGCTTATAGAGCCAAAGCTTTGTGGGCCTGAGATCTGGTTCACGATGTGAACCGTGTCACCTGCTCATGCAGAACTGTGACAATATTAAGGGAATGATACAGCAAGTTTCTCACTCCCTACTCCTTCAGGCTCCCAAGATTCCAAATGCTGTTGAGAACTAACACCCAAAGATGGGGTCTCTCTCAGCCTTGGGAGAATAGGGGGCCAGAATCTACAACCCCATTTCTCCTCCCAAGGAGTGAGGCTGTGTGCAGCTCTGTTCCTACTAACAATGAAAAGCGACTCTGGCTCATTTTGGGGAGGTCATTGTTCTGCTCTGTGAGGTCACAGGGAATGAGGGGGGGGGGAGAGGCTGAGGGCAGGTCCTTTCCCCTTCCTAGAGATAGGATTTTGGAAGGGGTGGGTCTGTCATCACCTGTCAGGGACAAGACTTGGGATCAGATCTATCGTTCCCATTCTCCCCGTGTAAGGAAATGCAGGGATAAGGTCAGGCTCCCTTTCCCTCCCCAAGAGAAGTTGGGGTGCATGATAAACCTATAAACCCCCAGATTGAGGAAACTTGGGGACACATCCATAGCCCTCCATTAGTAAGGATAGGAGGGGACAGCTCTGCAGCCCCTTCATAAGGAGAGAGGGGGATAAGTCTGTAACCCCTCCCTCCAGCAGGCATAGTGGGGAGATAGACCCACACCCCCATGGAACTGAGGGGGAGATGAGTCTGTGACATCCCCCCCCCCATCTGAGAGAGGAACTGGAGGCAGCTCTGTGCCCCCCCGCTAAGGAGCTGTGCTCTCCACCCCCCATGAGCCGCTCCCTCAGAAAGAGAGGGCGGGGTCCAGCGGCTGCATCCAGCTTGGGGCTTGGGTCCCGTGGGCACTAGCCCACCGAGCGCCGCCATCTTGAAGGCCGGCTCCCTCCACGCTCTCGGCTCAGCAGAGGTGCGGACGGGCGGCGATGCGCGCCCTGCTCCCCCTCCCGCGGCTGGGGCTAGCGCCTGGCTGCACCCTACGCAGGGCGGGCACTTAGACTCGGGCGCCTCCTCTGTGAGGCCGGGCCTGGCGCGCGTGGGAGCTGCCGAGGGACCCGGCGCGGCAGCGCTGCGCCTCGCCTCGCCTCGCCTCGCGCTCCATGGGGCTGAGCTGGAGACCGGCCCCAGCCTGCGGCGGCCAAGTCCTGCGCTAGGCAGAGGCAGCGAAGGGCACCTCGGAGAGCAGAGAAGGCCCGGGGAAGCGGCCGGTAGCCGGGCACTGAGGGGGCCCCAGCACCGGCATGTGACCGTCGCGGGGAGATCTCCTGAAATCAGTATGTAATTGGGGCGGTGAGGCGTGTGCCGGGGGGATGGCAGCCGGTCCCTGCGCCGGGGTGGTGTGCCTTACGTAAGGCTGCGCTGGACGCACTGTGGGTGTTTCGTCTGTCATCGCTGGTTTACAGCGGGATCTTCTGGGCAGATGCCGGGCTGTCTCCTCAGAGGCGCTCCGCCTGCCCACGGGAAGGAGAATTGGTGGTTATTTTTAGCTGCCTAACTTCTGCAACACCTAACAATTGTGGCTGCAGTAGGCGCTTTGCAGCTGTGTGTGTGTGTGAAAGAGAGAGAGAGAGAGAGATTATACAACACATCCTATTTACTGGTAAACATAATCTCCTTCCAAAACTAGTGTTGGTTACAGTGTTTTCAGTGTGTTGCTAAACACCTCTGGTACAGTTTGCTACTGGCTGATTGTGTAGGTGCCGAATCGGTGTTTCATCGGTCTTAGCATTGACTTGTTTATTTTTATTGCATCAGTTATTTTCACACATGTCAAACTAGACAAAGTGAAGTATCTGCTGTGTATATCTGTTATAATATATTCAAGTAGTTTTAGTTTAAGCACACCACCAAACTAAACAATTAGGAAATCCATCTAGCCTTCCTTTTCCTTTTCATCTTCCAGTTTTTTCCTCAAGTCTTCTGTTGTCATGCAACACAGTGCAATTAGTTTTGTACTTCTCAGATACAGACATTTCCCAATCATGAATGTGGTTACTCAAACACAGAAGGAGCATAGTAGGCACTCAGAGAAAATAAATATGAAGTACTAATAATAAGGCTTTGCTTTTCACTGTATGTTTAAAAGAATTTAATAAAAGTGAGTGATCATGTCTCAGCTGATTTTACAAATGGGAAAACTGAGGCACTGAAGGTTGTTTTGTTTTAAAGGGATGCTGAATCTAAAAATCACACTTCTGTGCATAAAATGTTTCACTGATTGTTGTAGCATCAAAGATCACATCTACAAATAAAACATAAAATTACTATAACTAAAAGAGAGTAGGGGAAATATTTTTCTTTTCTTGTTTACTTTGTGCAATTGACTTCTGCATATTGTTAGGGCTTTTCTACACACAGAATTTACACCCATTTAACTTACTTAGTTGGAAGCCACACCTTTTAGTTCTATCAGTGCTATTTTGTATGTAGACCTGGGCCTTCATTTCATTGCTTCTTTTGTGTAGTCAGTTTTCTTAGTTGTTGTTTCTGTGGAATCTAGGCACTTTCACACAGCAACAGTATGGGGGGGAAATTAAAAATAGGAAATATTTTAAAACCCTAACAATGAGGGGGGACAAAGAAGGAGGTTTGGTACCTGAAACTACTTTTGGAATTGACTAGATTTCAGACTAATGGTGTCCCTTTTCAGTGATTTGCCCAAGGTTACACTATTGCTCTTCATTTCTTCTCCCCAGGCTAGAAGACAGAATGGCAATTTACAGGAGTGGGATCTGTACCAATCATTTCTCACCACTGCAGTATCTTTTAATTTAAAGCACTAAGGTGATGCAATTAACTTCCTCTTTTTGGTGATTTTATTACTCTAGCCAATTTTAAAAGTGGACGAACCCATTCAGTATGTTCTTCCTCTAATGTGAGCACCTGAGATGCAGAACGCTTTCATGGTAGATCTTGCCCCTTCTTTCAAAGTTTCCATTTAAATGAGTTTGTCCAACAGAACTAAAATGTGGTCATCCCCATCAGGACATCATTATATTGCATCATGTTGTAAATGAGGTGATCTGCTTTGTGAGAGTGATCTCAGGATCCATTAACAATTTACAGAATCTCTCCAACAAAATCAGCATGTTTCTGGTAGAGAGTCCCTCTGAGAATTTTGGGGAGGGTCAGTAAGAAGAATTTTTGGGCATTTCTATTTAAAAGTGGAGGGAAGAGTGAAGGGGATCTTCATGCACAAGAGGTGGAACCCAGCTGCTTGTGTTAGGGTTTAGGCATAGTTACCAGTATTTAGAAGAGTGTTCAAGAAACAGTACTGTGATCAAAGGATCTGGGAGTTGCTCTGACTCCTAGCAACTGGAGAGTTTGGTTTGTGTTTTGGTAAGTTTTAGTGCTTTACAAATATTTATCAATATACCCATCCAGTAGCTAAGTAAGTATTATTGTCTCAGTTTTACAGATAGGATACTAAGTTAGTGTTAGAGCTGGGGTTATAGAATGCAATAGGTCCTTATACTCTGCTGCTTTTTAGTCCACTTCTAGACCAGACTTCCTCTTGTTGTTGAGCAATCCCTCTTTGTGACCAGTGGCTACAATGCAGCTGTCCTTAGCACAAATGGCAGCCTAGGCAGCACTGTCTCAGAGTCATGAATTAGTCAGCAGTCCCCCCAAAATAGATGCATCTGTGACTAACTTCTCCCTCACCCTTCTCTGGAATAAGGGAAAATAGTGAGAGGCCAGGTCTACACTGCAAACTTCAGATGGTGTAGCTATGCCAGTTGGGCTTGATTTGTGACTTACAGCTGTACTAGGACAAGCTCAAAGGGTAGCTGCACTTATACTGGTAAAACTGCTTTTGCACGGATAGTTTATTTCATTTGAGTGGGTATAGTGGGGAGGGAGGTGCTAGACTAAGCTACATGAGCAAAAACACAGTTTTGCTGGTATAAGCTGGGTCCATGGTAGGAGTGCTTTACCAGCACAGTACTCCCTTGTCGCTGTATAGCTATACCAGCAAGTCTTTACAAGTGTAGACCTGGCCTCCGTTCCTGATCTGTAAAATGGAGATAATAGTATTTCCCTACCTCACAAGGGTGTTGTGAGGATAAATATATTCAAGATTGTGAGGCGGTCAGATCTGTGTCACTAGAAGGCCATATAAGTATATTAGGTCAGGTCTACACTAGAAAAGGTTTGCTGGTATAAGTATACCGGCACCCCTCTACCTCCATCCCCCACCCCAGCTGTAGACACAGCTTATACTGGCGACAGTATAGTTTATGCCAATTCCCTGAGCAAAATAAGCTACACCAGCGAGAGCACTTTTATGCTGGTATAACTACATCTACATTAGGGTTTTGTTGGCGTAGAAGTATTTTGGGGGCGGGGGGTGAGGGGAAATCATACCCCTAAACTATTACTTTACCGTTGAAAGCTTTCTAGTGTAGATGTGGTCTTATATAGGAGGGCACGGGACACAGGCTGCTGCTGTGGATCAGAGCAAAGCCTTTGGGTGAAGGAGCCAGACACTGAGATTATTGCTAGGAAGGCCCCAGAGTAGGCCAGGAAGCAGGCTAAGTTTTGAGTGCTGCTGAGAGCCTGGCCTCTATAACTCTGCCTCATGTTCATTTAGGGGCTCTGTTACCTGCAGAGGCCAAAATATTCACCTTTCTCAGGTGTGATTATGCAATTGTATCCTGCTTGGGGCTGTTTGAGTGCAGAGGGAAGGGCTGAGAGTTTATCATTGCGCTGATTCTATGCTGCAGTTTAAACTGTGCAAAAGGGACCTAAAAAACTAGCTTGGAAAAGTGCTCTCCACTAATAAATTAGTGGGAAATAGTCAAATAGAAATGTTCATTGGAAGGGAAAACCTGGGAAGCAGCAATGCTGAAGGAGCCTTAGGGGTTAGAATGAGCAGTAAATTAGACCTGAGTTTGCAGTGTGATATGGCAGTGAAAAAGCCAATGTAACTGTGGGCTGCAAGTAGCTGTGCTATGGATCAGGGAGGTAATAATTTCTGTGTGGGTCTGGGCCAACCATACCTGAGATATTGTGTTCAGTTCTGGGTGCCTTATCATCAGAAGGATATTGGAAGCTTTGAGTGAGCAAGAAAAATTAACCTGTGAGCTGGAAGAAAGTTTAAGAGCTAAATGTGTATGGCTGAGCTAAACATCAGTTAAACTGAGGAGGAGACATATCCTCCATCCAAATACTTGAAAGGTGAATACACCAGGGAGAAAGAGGAATTCAGAAAGTTAGTACATGGAAGCCTGTGTCAGTCTCTTGGTGTGGTCTTTCAAGGGGCCCCAGTTTCTCCTGGTTGATTCTCCTTAGCTTGTCTTCAATCAGATGAGTTCCTGGACCTTCACTTCTAATTAAGGCTATCAGTCCTTAAGTTTGAGGGCTTACAGTCTGCTTCACTCTCTTGATTACTTTCCTGAAAGCAGCCTGGTGTCTGCCCTTTGCTGTCCCATGCCTTTTTGCCTCCTCTTCCATCTGTCTATGCTACTCTCAGGCCTTGTTTCCTCTATTAGTTGCAGCTGTGGGCATCTGTCTTCATGATTGGCAGCTCTGGCAGCTGTGTGGGAGTGTGATCAAGATGAAAAGGTTCTTCTCCCCCCTCTGTCTGTGCTCAATATGGGGTTTGTAGACCCCATTACAAGGGCATAACTTGGAGTAATGGGGTGAAATTTAGTTAGATCATCTGGAAAAACTAACTGATAGTGAAGTGTGTTGCATTCTCTCAAGAGAAGTGCTGAATTCATGTTGCTTGGGAGATTTACAGAGTAGAGTGGACACAACATTGGAAAATGTACTGTATGGGATAAGGATGGACTGGTTGCCTTAAAAATAGGCCATTTTCATCCCAGTTGATCAAGTGTGGTAAATGTACACAATGCTGCAAGGTGGGTAAGGATGTCAAATATTGAGTCTGTGTCCCAAAGAACTTGCATTCTAAATGCATGTACAATATAAAATATAACAACTGTGGGCAGGGAAGAAGCTCACTCTAAGAACACTAGTATGCATTGGTACTCTGGATTAATGTGTAATGTTTCCCTAACCCAATTGAATTATAAAATTTTCTTTAAAAATCCGCTTATTAAATGATCAAAACAAAACTTTGAAGTTTTTAATGTGCCATTAAGAACATAAGAACGACCATACTGGGTCAGACCAAAGGTCCATCAAGCCCAGTATCCTGTCCTCTGACAGTGGCCAATGGCAGGTGCCCCAGAGGGAATGAACAGACAGGTTATCATCAAGTGATCCAGGCCTTGTCACCCAATCCCAGCTTCTGGCAAACAGAGGCTAGGGACACCATTCCTGGCTAATAGACATTTATGAACCTATCTTCCATGAATCTGTCTAGCTCCCTTTTGAACCCTGTTATAGTATTGGCCTTCACGGCACCCTCTGGCAAGGAGTTCCAGAGGCTGACAGTGTGTTGCATAAAAAAATACTGTCTTGTGTTTGTTTTAAACCTGTTACCTGTTAATTTCATTTGGTGGCCCCTTGTTCTTGTATTATGAGGAGTAAATAACACTTCCTTATTTACTTTCTCTATACCACTCATGATTTTATAGACCGCTATCATATCCCCCCTTAGTCGCCTCTTTTCCAAGCTGAAAAGTCCCAGTCTCATTAATCTCTCCTCATACGGAAGCAGTTCTATGATTTTTGTTGCCCTTTTCGGAACCTTTTCCAATTCCAATATATCTTTTTTGAGATGGGGCAACCACGTCTGCACTCAGTATTCAAGGTGTGGGTATACCATGGATTTATATATATGATATTTTCTGTCTTATTATATATCCCTTTCTTGATGATTCCCAACATTCTGTTCGCTTTTTTGACTGCCGCTGCACATTGAGTGGATGATTTCAGAGAACTATACACAATGACTCCAAGATCTCTTTCTTGAGTGGTAACAGCTAATTTAGACCCCATCATTGTATATGTATAGTTAGGATTATGTTTTTCCAATGTGCATTACTTTGCGTTTATCAACATTAAATTTCATCTGCCATTTTGTTGCCCAATCACCCAGTTTTGTGAAATCCTTTTGTAGCTCTTCATAGTCTGCCTGGGACTTAACTATCTTGAGTAGTTTTGTATCATCTGCAAATTTTGCCACCTCACTGTTTACCCCTTTTCCAGATCGTTTATGAATATGTTAAATAGGACTGGTCCCAGTACAGATTCCTGGGGGACACCACTATTTACCTCTCTCCATTCTGAAAACTGACCATTTATTCCTACTCTTTGTTTCCTATCTTTTAACCAGTTACCAATCCATGAGTGAACCTTCCCTCTTATCCCATGACTTCTTATTTTGCTTAAGAGCCTTTGGTGAGGGACCTTGTCAAAGGCTTTCTGAAAATCTAAATACACTATATCCACTGGATCTCCTTTGTCTGTATGCTTGTTGACCCCCTCAAAGAATTCTAGTAGATTGGTGAGGTATGATTTCCCTTTACAAAAAACATTTTGACTATTTCCAACAAATTATGTTCATCTATGTGCTTGACAATTTTGACCTTTATGATGGTTGCAACCAATTTGCCCGGTACTGAAGTGAGGCTTACTGGCCTGTAGTTGCCAGGGTCACCTCTGGAGCGCTTTTTAAAAATTGGTGTCACATTAGCTATCCTCCAGTCATTTGGTACAGAAGCTGATTTAAATGATAGGTTACAGATGACAGTTAGTAGTCCTGCAATTTCACATTTGAGTTCCTTCAGAACTCTTGGGTGAATAACCATCAGGTCCTGGAGACTTATTACTGTTTAGTTTATCAGTTTGTTCCAAAACCTCCTGTAAGGACACCTCAATTTGGGACAGTTCCTCAGATCTGTCACCCAAAAAGAATGGCTCAGGTTTGGGAATCTCCCTCACATCCTCAACAGTGAAGACCGATGCAAAGAATTTATTTAGTTTCTCTGCAATGGCCTTATCGTCTTTGAGTGCTCCTTTAGCATTTTGATAGTCCAGTGGCCCCACTGGTTGTTTAACAGGTTTTCTGCTTCTGATGTATTTAAAAGTTTTTTTGCTATTACTTTTGGAGTCTTTGGCTAACTGTCCTTCAAATTATTTTTTGGTCTTTCTAATTATATTTTTACACTTAATTTGCCAGAGTTTATGCTTAGGATGCCTTTTTGTTTCTCACTGCTTCTTTTACTTTGTTGTTTAACCACGGTGCTCTTTTGGTTCTCTTACTATGTGTTTTAAATTGGGGTATACATTTAAGTTGAGCCTCTATTATGGTGTCTTTAAAAAGAAGTTGGAGAAGAGTTCCTACCACTGTTGATATTAGTGCATATGTCACACGTGCCACAAAGTAATTAAGGCGTGAAGGTTGTCTTTATAACCAGGGGAGAAACAAACTGTTAATTGTGTTTTTTGTTTTAAAAAGTATGTAACAAATTCGTGACTTTCTGTTGGCAGTGCTTCCATAGCAACTGAAGAAATTAGAAAGGTTGTGTCCATCCCAGTCTGAAATGGGGCACAGGAAAAAAGGCAGAATCTCTTGTTTACATTAGCATTTTTCTTAAATTCTCCAACTCTTAATCCAGCATCAGTGCAGCATCACTGCTTGTAACGGGGAATGCTAGTGTAGACCAGCAATTGGTATCTTTACCACTGTGTTGTCTATCTAAGGTAAAGAATGCCTGTGTTGTGTCAATTCTAATGCTTCTGCTGTGGTTCTTCTCGGGGTGGGGAGGAATATTACCCTCTTTTACCCGTGCCCTTAGACAAAATTCAGAGTCCTACGGGTGATTTCAGTTGGAAGGAGAAATTGATGATGGAGCCAGGCATGTCTTTTATGCAAACCTTTTTACTTCTCAAGAATGTACAAAGTCCTGTTTCTTTGAACACAGGAGGAATCAAACAACAAGAGAGAGTTTCTTTGCTCGTAGTTCCAAGCCCCTTTCGGCCACCACTCAGCACAAAATGTTCCCTCTAGGTTTTTTTTTCTCCCCAGGGCCATGGTCCCAGGGTTTGCTCAGGCTATGTTGGCTACTTTGGTCTCTGCTCTGGTGCTTCCCTTCTGTCTGTCTCTTACACACAGCTACCCTGCCCCAGTTCCTGGCCAGCCTCTGTGATTATTACTCTTCAGGGAAACCCCTTGGCCAGTGTGGCCCAGGCTTACCATGCTGGTCTATCCCTTGAGTGGTGGTTTCCATTGTTTATTAGTACTAAACAAAGTTCCCTTTTTGTAATGGTTCCTTCTTAGGTACTTAACAGATCTGTGATCCCTGCAGCCACCATCACCTCTCAGCATAAAAATAACTCTTTGTCTTGAGTTCTTAACCAGGTGAATGATGCAGAAAGTCTGGTTGGTTAGAAAGGATAATTGGCTTAGAATGGTGATCTGATCCTTTTTTTGTTTGTTTGTTTGGTGCGGTAGCAGTGGACATGATTTCTTCTGTGGCCACTGGAATTTATTCTTGATTAGAATAGGAATTCTCCTCTATTGTAGCATCTTATTGAGTATCATTAGGCAGTGGTGGTGAAATACAGAAAGCTTTCTTTCTGTATTTTTAAATTAGCAAGTTGGTAAGATGCCCCGTCCACTCCAAAATGTCCCAGAGGTCAGGCAGAGAATAGAGCCAGTGGGAAAAGGGAGGAAGCTAGTTCCTTATTTTCTAGTCTGCTTGGTGCTACTGTTACATTTTAATACCATAAATGTTTGAGAGAAAGCAGCTCACTCCAAAATATGTTAATATATTAAACTGAACTGTGCTTTCCCTGCTCTTGGACAGGAGGCCCAGCACTCGATAGAAATTAAAAGCCACATTTACCATTAGACAATTTTTTAAAGATTGTAGAAAACATTTTAACTATCTGAATAACTGAGAATATTTTCCCTCTTTTACATTCAGAACTTGCATTCTTCTTATCAAATGATATCATTTGTTCTTTCAAATGAACAGAACATCAAGGTGTGCGATGGGTATATACACCCACATGTTTTTCTGGTCATGTAGTCAGCAATCAGATGGTTCACAGAGGGGGCATTTGACATCTCATGAAAGAAGCACAGCAACTTAAAAATCACAATTTTGTCTGAAAATATTACTACCCACCATTCAGAAGCAACGGTGTAACCAAATAAGATTAGACTGAATCAGATTGTTCACTCTGCATTTGACAGCACTCTGTGTTGAGTCAGTTAAACTGTTTCCTCAGCAGAGTCAGTCATTTGCCCATTTGGATTGGTGTCTTATACAGCATCATCAGAGATGGGTGGAGGAGAATCTTTTATATAAATATCGTTGTATAACAATAAAAATTGACCGAGGAACTTGGGAGTAGGTGTGGGATCTGAAACTGCTTGTAACTCCTCATTCGAAATAGTTTAGATTTCAGATTTGACAGGAGGATATCATGCCTGGAGAAAGCTCACTGTTGTTTTTTTTTTTTTTTAAGCAGATTCCCTCCCCCATCTACATTACAACTTCATTGTCAGTCTTTCTCTGTTCGTTGCTGGAAGCATTGGAGCCCTGACATCCCCTGTTCAATGCCCAGACCAGGCTACTAACAAGATACAGTCCTCCAGAGGCCTAGAATGGCTAGGAGAAGACTTTGACCAATCAGGAGCCAGCAGGCCAGTTAAAAAGACTTGTCCCTTTTTTCTCAGGGCAGCGTTTCTGGATGAGACTGGGACAGACGAGGGGCTCTGCTAGCCCAGAACCTCAGGGTCTTGCTTTCAAGCATTGCAACTAAGTGCTTGTCTTTGAGGTTCATTTATTTAAAGATGCCGACAGCCAGATTCTGAGTTTATTTTTATTTAACTGTTTAGATACTGAAGTCAAGCTTATGGCACAGACTACCCTCCTGCAAGCAGGCAGCCAAAACTTGTGGACTAAGCCAGGGGGCACATGCAGTACCACACTTGGCCCCAAACTGGGTTGCTACTGAACAGTCCCACCTGTGACAGACCCAAATACGGCACCTTTCTCCCCTAGCCTCATTACAAGTTGTAAAATATATAAGACCTAACTGAATGGATTGTAACAGTGAGCTTCTTTTTACTCTATAGCTTCTAATGGTGTTGTAACAGCCTCTCCTGTCTTGATTAGAGTTTTAGTATATATCAGAGGTAGGCAACCTATAGCACACGTGCCAAAGGCGGCATGTGAGCTGATTTTCAGTGGCAGTCAGGGCTCCAGTGCCTCCAGCAACGAACAGAGAGTTCATTTAACTTTAAATGAAGCTTCTTAAACATTTTAAAAACCTTATTTACTTTACATACAACAATAGTTTAGTTATATATTATAGACTTAGAGACCTTCTAAAAACGTTAAAATGTATTACTGGCACGCAAAACCTGAAATCAGAGTGAATAAATGAAGACTCGGCACACTGCTTCTGAAAGGTTGCCGACCCCTGGTATATATGGAACTTCCATCTTTCTGGCCCTGCTCACATTCACTTTTCATGATGTTAGGAAACAGTTTCTTAAAGAAAGCTCTTAAATATCATTTCAGCTAAAATGGTGCTGCCAGTTGGTGTACATGGAACATAATTTATTTAAAAGTTTGTTTTAAAAAAATGTTGTGTACGCTGGCTGATATGGCCATGTTAGGTGAAACTAGTTTTCAGACCTGGCCCAACAAGACAAATGCCTTAGCTTTACTTTGTGATAGTTTAGTGATTTATTTTTCTTTAAACCAAAAGAGCTGAAAGTGCCTTTATTTATTTTAAATAAATGTTAGATTCCACAGACTACAGCAGAAAATCCTCAAGTCACATCCCTTTCCATGCCAACAGATTTTCATTGTTTCAGCTCATGAGTTACATTTAGCTTTAATGTTTCACTTGACATATATACGAGAATTAAAGTTGAAACCGAAGTGGATTTTAGTATTTGTACTAATTGTACAGCTGTGCTATTGGTGAGTTGTGTGTACTTGCCACTACCAGCAGAAGAGAGAAATAGCTAAGGAGGGAAGAATGTATTTGGGATCCACCCACATGATTTTACAGTTTTCTATTTTATCAGTTTTGTTTCTCTCTCTCTCAGTAGCTGCCATTATCTGGCAGGGTGACAGATAGAAGTACTTGTGGGAGGGATTTGGAAGTGCATTTTAAAATAATCAGTGAGACACACGCCCACTCAGAAGTTGAATAACACTGTTCCGTTCTCTTTTATTTTTACAGATCAGAACATCGCATACTCCATATTTAAAACGAGCAGTGAGAGAAGATGGATACTTTCTCAGACTTTACCACAAAGAACCTCTCCTCTTCAGCCAATATGTCGCATTCCCTGCCCAGCCATTTGGACTACCAATTCAATGTTACCAGCCGTTCTCCTTCCATGTCAATAAGCAGGCTTTTCCCAGCCCTGCTACAATGCTTTGGCATCATCCTATGTGGATATATAGCCGGAAGAGCCAACATCATCACATCAAGTCAGGCCAAAGGACTGGGAAATTTTGTCTCCTGTTTTGCACTTCCAGCTTTACTATTCAAAAACATGGTGGTACTTAATTTTTCCAATGTGAACTGGTCCTTCCTTTGCAGCATCCTGGTTGCCAAAGCTTCTGTATTTTTCTTAGTCTGTATTTTAACATTATTGGTAGCCAGTCCTGAAAGTCGATTTAGCAAAGCAGGACTGTTCCCTATTTTTGCTACACAAAGCAATGACTTTGCACTGGGATATCCTATAGGTAAGAAACTACTTATGCTTTCTTGTTTTTGTTAACTTCTGTGTTAAACATTATTTTTCCTTGTCCTAGGCATTTACTATATGCTGTGATTATACAGTCTTGTGCTTCTAAATTAGAGCTGTTTTACATTCTGCTGAACTGAAATCTTAGGTTGTATAAAACAGTTGTCAACGATCAAACATACGTTTACTTGTACAGACATTCTTATGACTTCCGATGTGTTGACTGGATGGCTCTGGGAATCAGGGTGGATTTGATTTAAATCAAAGTGATTTAAATCAAATTGATTTAGATCACTAGTCAGGAAGACTCGATTTAATCATGGATTTCTACATAGTGCATTCTTGTTGGGTGTTATAACCTTAATACATATTCTTCACAACTCAGAGATCGATGTAGGTTTCATTTTTAGAAGGTACACACTGTACATTTTTAAAGTGATTTATTTTGAAAACTTTTCAGATTAGTTTTACAGTTATATCAGAAAATGAATGATTGCTTGGTTATTTCATTTACCAAAGGTAATTGAAGCAGATATTTATGAAGTCATTGAGAGGTGAACTATCTCCAGTTCAACAGGTTAATCATTAATATTGGGAGGATTTCTTGCCATGCTGTGTTTGAAGGAGAACATCACCAGACAGGCATTTAAATTGTTTTATTTAACTAAAACATCAACATTATGTATTCTGGATTTTTTTTTCTACAGCAAGCATATGATATTTTAACAAAACAAGCATATGGATTTTTGAATTTAGTTAAACATTCAAGTTTTTTAAAATCAGGTTTGTTTTTGTTTTTCACTAAAATAGTTAAATGAAATATTTTTTATAAAAAAACAAAAATTAAATCGGCTATGTCAGCCAGGTCAACATGAGAAACTTAGAATATTGGCTTCTGCAGCTAACTCAGTCGTCTTCACCTTCATTTTCCTGTTTGTTCATAATCTGGAAAAGAAAAACAAGCTTTCCTGCTTTTTCAGGTCCCAAACAATTTCTTAATTTGGAATGAATTAGTCCAAAGGAAGAAACTATTCTTTCTACACCAGCAGAAGAAGCTACTGCTGTTAAAAGTGAGATTATCACTTCAACAGTCTCTGAATCCAAGTACTTAAGTGACTTCCTCCAGTTCACTGGTGTGACTTTCTTTAAAACATCATCAGCAAACATATATTTCTTGACTGGTTCACCCTTAGCTCTGAAGTTTTATTATAGTTGGCATTATGGAGGGATGATTGCTGGATGTCCATGTCATAGCCAGCGCCTCCTCTTCAGCAGTTAAGGTTTGACCCTGGTACACAAGTATTGAGAATATTTGCAAGAAAATGAGCTGGAGATGATGCTTGTCCCATTTGTTTTTTTTAATGCTTGTAATATAACTCAGTCATTGCATGTTTCTCTTTTTAAGATCTCACTCAGTTCCTTCTGGATTTCAACAGTATCCGCAATAAAACAGCTATTTTCCTGCATTTGTTCAAGGCTACAGAAATAGGCTTCAGGGTACTCAGCAAGTGTTCAACATTTCTCTTAAGCCCAATGTTGAGAACTTTGCCTGTGACAATGCCATCTATTTTTTCATGATTTTGTTCACAAACTGTCATCAGATTAGGCCAGTTCTTGATATAGTGCTCAAAACAGTCCATTACTGAGTTCCATCGCACGTCTTGTGGGAGAGTTAGTTTGGTTCCTCCCATTTTTTTCAGAGCAGCTGCTGCAAAGTGGTTGTTATGGAAATATTTTGCAATTTCAACAACATTAGCCTTTATTTCTGGAACACTGAAGTTTTTGGCTAGGAGGTGCATCAAATGAGCACTGCAACAGTACGGTATTAGCTTGGGACTCTCTTCTAAATTTCTTCTCATCTTGGATACATTTGCAGCATTGTCTGTGACCAAGCTGCGTACTAGACATTTGAATTTTTTTCACAGTTCGTTATAGCTTTTACTGCTAATTCTTGTAAGAGTTCTGCTGTGTGTGCATTTCCCAATGTACCAATTGTTTCTGAAGACATTCCCTTCTTCTGTTGTCACACAAGCACATACAGCAGGATCATTGTGGACGTTGCTCCACCCATCAAGGCTCAGGTTAACAATTTCACTCTCAAGACCTTTTGCACACTGCTCAATTTCTCTTTCATACACTTTATCCAGCAATTTGCCTGTGACATCTGCTCTGTTGGGTGGACTGTATCCTGGTCTTGATGACTGAACCATGTTAATGAAGTGTGGGATCTCAATCATATGGAAAGGAGAGTTTGTTTCATAAAAAAACAGGCAATTTTTTCATCAATTACCTCGTTTTGTAGTCTGCTGGTTCTTATCACAAGCTTATGTATGATTGTTTCTGGATGATGGAGATTTTTTTTTCTTTTTGCTACAGGTGATATACTGTGGCTATGTGACATACATGATGTGACTGAAACACTACCATTTGCAGAGAACTGTGAAACTATAGAAAATGATGGTGATCTTGAAGGTGGATAGTCTTCAGTATCCTGTATGCTAAGGATAGATTCTCCTAAACAAAATAAGTCAATGCAGTTATTTAATTATCACCATACTGCTCATTTAGTATGTCTCATTGCATTCACTGACACTCAGCACTACTTTAAAGGTGAAATTATAAAAGGAAAATCTGCCTATTTCAGCTATTTATTTTTTATCACACCTGCATCTAAAATGATAGTACCATGGAGTAACAACTATATTTTTTGCTCAAACATGAGAATTCAAGAATAGTGGAGAAGGAAGACAGGCAGTCCTTAAGAAAGAAGTATGAAATAAAAAAATTTACCAACCTGAAGATATTGCATGTTCAGATATGTTCCTTTCATCATCTTCAACGCAGTTTCCTCCTGAGAAGGAACACTTCTCATGATGTTGTTTCATTCAGGCAACTAGGCCCTGCATTTCTTTGTTGCACTGTTTGCATTTTGCACGCATGCCTGTCTTACCCACAGGTAGAGGAACTTCATTAAAATATTCCCAAGCTGGGTCTCTTTTACAGCCTGCTGCCATTATAGGTTTTCCCTTCTAGTGAGAGAATGATATGGTAGATCTCAAATCAATGAAGGCTACACTCAGAAAGACCTCAAGCCTTCTGGAATATGCTGCTCAAACAGTTTCACTTTTGTTTCTACTGCTTGTCCCTCCTTTCTCACATTTATCTCCAGACTTCTTCTCCTTGTCCAGATCTATTCTGCCCCCAGCAATCTTCTATTCATTGAACTTTTTGAAACTTTGCACTTTAGAGAGAGGTAAGGGATTGACTTTGTGTACACAAATTTGCAGAGGGACAATAGGGTTAAGTTCTGTTATTTCTCACCTTTATTTATTTATTTATTTATTTCAATATTTTTGTTGGTAACAAGCATGTTATCTCTGGAGACACAAATCCACAGTTTGAGACCTGCAAAACTAAGCATCTCTAATGGTATCTTCTAGAGTGAGCACTGAGTCCCATTGGGTAGATAGAAAGATTAACCTAAATAATCTATACAGAAGCCCCTGGAACCCCATAAGATTGGGTCCCTAATCCATGAACTATTAGAAGTCATTTACAATTTTTTTCTTAAACATTACATGAATATGTTGTCTCATACTATAGAATTTATAATCCCTATTCCATGATCAGATATCTTTGAGCTATAATGTATCGTAATTAAAACTATCTTTAGATAGGTTTTTTTTCCTCAAAAAGTATTTTATCAAAAAATCCAATTTAAATAACAAAACCATTGATTTTTATCCACCCTACTGGGAATAGAGAATAGGATACAGAGTCTTTCAGCTGTAATTTGTCACTTTGCATCTACCCCAGGTATATGGAGATAAGAAATTGCTATCATCTGTTAGCTGTTCGGTGGTCTACGTATAATGAGCTGGTGATCTTAGTTTGGTTTTCAGTGGACTGATGTCCACAGCCATGGTGGCAGTGTCTGCAGAGAAACCAAGAAATAAATAAACTGGACTAACATGTCATGGACATAAGTGAGCCCTCTAAATTTGTGTGGGGGCACGTTAGCAGGGCAGTCTGAGAAATTTTGTGGAGTTGCTACTGCTTGTGCTGTATTCCTTCTGTACATAAAGAGAGTACTTAATTCTCCAGAGGTATCAATCTGATGACAGTTGTGAGCAATAAACGCCCCTTAAATATTTTTTTTAAATAATCAAAATTGTTAGCTCTATGTGAAAACTTGCAAAAGTGTCCTAAAACTAGAAATATTTACTGTGTATGTAAGAGATGTAAAGCAGTATACATTGCAGTACAAAACTCCCACAAAGATCTGACATCCCACCAACCGTCGCGCACAATTCTAGACTTGACTGAAATAAGATGTCGCTGTCCTGTAGTTGTGGTGTTTGTTGCACTGTTGTCACAAAGTTATAGGTGGCTTTAAAGACTGGTCATTAATAACATTAGTTTTCTTTTTGTTTCAAAACCGTTTAATGTTTCCACAAATTGCAATACAGAATAAAATTCTTCTTATGAGTGGCTAATTAAGGGTTTACCACTCCCCTGGCAAAAATGCTGATTTCCAATCCAGGCTACTCGAGTCTCCCCAAACTTGTAAATGCTGATGTTGCAACTTAATTGTACATTTATATAACACTTCAGGAGCTGCAATAGATGAGTTGCCTTGTACCTTCTTGGCTCTAGCTCTTGACCTAACATAAGGAAACCATCTAATGCAGGGGTAGGCAACCTATGGCACGTGTGCCAAAGGTGGCACGCTAGCTGATTTTCAGTGGCACTCACACTGCCCGGGTCCTGGCCACTGGTCTGGGGGACTCTGCATTTTAGACTTATAGAAAGAGACCTTCTAAAAACATTAAAATGTATTACTGGCACGCGAAACTTTAAATTAGAGTGAATAAATGAAGACTCGGCACACCACTTCTGAAAGGTTGCCGACCCCTGATCTAATGTGTATGTTTCCATCTATTGTGGAGTTTGTTCAAGAAGATTTAAATCTGCTCAAATCAGAATTTATCAATTTATCTACACCTCTACCCCCCAATATAATGCTGTTCTCGGGAGCCAAAAAATCTTACCGTATTATAGGTGAAACCGCATTATATCGAACTTGCTTTGATCTGCCAGAGCACGCAGCCCCGCCCCCCCGGCGCACTGCTTTACCGAATTCGTGTTATATCGGGGTAGAGGTGTATCTACTTGTTTGCATGCTGGCATCTTGATTTCTTAGCAAGTGATGAAGGAAAGTTGCATCTTTTGGACTCAGTTCTAATATGTGATCATCAAGCATGCATTGTCATATGTTCTGTAGGGGAAATGTCACTTTGTACATACATCAGATTTTGCATGGCTCATGGTACTGAGTGACCATATATTTCAAATCTGAGCTTCTTGGGACTTTTTCTGTGCCTTCAGCATCAAGTGTAACAAGAAATCTCTTCTCTTTTCTAGTAGGATCTAAAAAAAACCCAAAATGATTTCTTTCAAGAATACAACTTTTATTCTGTTTATTTTTTTGTTATTGCATCCCTGTTTTTAAATTTCAACAATATAAAAACATAGCCCACTCCTTCTCCTCCACTTTTGGTAGGCAGGCTTTTTGTAGTTTTTGTTGCTTGTTTGCTAATGTGCATTTAGTCACTTACAAAACTATTTACTATGTATCACAGCCCAAACATACCTGGAAAACTGGATTGTACAAATAATTGTGTGTGTGTGTGTGTTTACTTATAATGACCTGTAATGTGTTGTTAAAATTAACAGGAAAAACTGTGGCCATTTAAATAGCACTTAAAAGGTAAAGAGCACAATTTAAAAACCATGCACTTACAGCTGAAATTTTTTTTTTGGCATGTCTGCACTTTACAATAGCAATTACTTAAAAGGACCCCTTCAGCATGAGCTCTGGTCAGTTTTAAAAATTAATCGAAAGCTACCTGTGAATTTCCATATTATTTTTTAAATGTTTTTCTCTCCCTTGCTTTTGTATGAAAGACCCACACAAACAGGAAAAAGTGACAGACTGTACAGAAGAAACAGTGAAGCTGACTAGATACAAAGTGCTTCCAAATGCACCATGCAAACATACTGCCACCCAAACTTTCATTTATAATAACAGTAGATGTTGCTTTCTTTTAACACTGTTTAAAAAAAAATCAAACATAAGTGTAATATATGTGTTTTTAAGTTAAGGGTAACTACTTACATTTTCATAGAGCCTTTTTATGATACCTTGAAGTGCTCTACAATAAGCTTGAAATTAAAAAATGAAATCCATCTTGACACTATTTACTTAAAAGCCAGTGAAACCAAATGTCTACGTTTCTTGCACAGGAAAAGATATTCTTCATATCAATAGGTTCAAGAGTTTAACAGAGCAGTTTGCAAGCATGCACACAATTGGAGAATCTGTCTGACAGAATGTCAGACTTGGGCATCTAGAGCAAGTAATATGTTGGAAGTGTGTGTTTGTGTACATACACCTCTACCCCGCTATAACGCTACCCGATATAACACGAATTAGGATATAACACGGTAAAGCAGCACTCCGGAGGGGCGGGGCTGCTCACTCTGGTGGAGCAAAGCAAGTTCGATATAACGCAGTTTCACCTATAACGCAGTAAGATTTTTTTTTTTGGCTCCCGAGGACAGCATTATATCGAGGTAGAGGTGTATCTTGATTTTTAATAAGGCTTTTGGAATAGTCCCACATGACATTCTCATGTGCAAATTAGGGAAATGTGGTCTAGATGAAATTACTGTAAAGTGGGTACACAACTGGTTGAAAGACCATACTCAAAGAATAGCTATCAATGGTTTGCTGTCAGATTGGGAGGACATATCTAGTGGGGTCTCACAGGGTAAGTCCTGGGTCTGGAACTATTCAATATTGTCATTAGTAACTTTGATAATGGAGTAGGGAGTGTGCTTATGAAATTTGTGGATGACACCTAGCTGGGAGGAGTTGCAAGCACTTTGGATGACCGCATTAGAATTCAAAATGACTTTGACAAATTGGAGAATTGGTCTGAAATAAACAAAATGAAATTCAATAAAGGTCAAGTGCAAAGTAATTCACTTAGGAAGGAAAAATCAAATGCACGACTATAAAATGGGGGTGGGGACTGGCTAGGTGGTAGTAGGGCTGAAAAGCATCTGTGGGTTTTAGTGGATCATAAATTGAATATGACAATGTGATGTATTTGCTAAAAAGGCTGATATCTCTGGGGTATATTAACAAGAGTGTAAGACATGGAAGGCAATTGTCCCACTCTACTTGGCACTGTGAGGCCTCAGCTGGAGTACTGTGCCCAATACATTTTAGGGCTGAACAAACTGGAGAGTCCAGAGCAAAGCAACAAAAATGAGAAAAGGTTAAGAAAATCTAACCTGTGAGGAAAGGCTAAAAAAACTGGGCATGTCCATGAGAAAAGAAGATTGAGAGGGAACCTGGTAAGTCTTCAAATATGTTAAGAGCTGTCTGTTATGGAGAACAATTGATCACTTTATGTCCACAGCAGGTAGAACAAGAAGTAGTTGGCTTAATCTGCAGCAGGGAAGATTTACGTTCGATATTAGGAAAAAAATTCTAACTATAAGGGTAGCTAACTCAGGAATAGGCTTCCAACGGAGATTGTGGAATCTCGCACTCTCTCTCTCTTACTGTACCTATTTCTCTCTTCCTTCTTCAACAAATCCTAAAAAATACAAGTTCCATGAATATGGAAGAACTAATAGTACGTGCAATTAAAATGCTTGCAAATCAAGTAAGAATATGTTCTTTGATGCAGTGTTATCGGCAGCCTCTACTGCAGATGCAGGAATGCAAATAGTAGGGGAGAGATAGCCCAGTGGTTTGAGCATTAGCCTGCTAAACCCAGGGTTGTGAGTTCAATCCTTGAGGGGGCCATTTAGGGAACTGGGGTAAAAATCTGTCTGGGGATTGGTTCTGCTTTGAGCAGGGGGTTGAACTAGATGACCTTCTGAGGTCCCTTCCAACCCTGATATTCTATGATTGTTAGACTGGCCTGTGGTATTTTCAGTATTCAACTGGGACAAGTAAACTAAGATTCTCTAAAGGTTTTGCAGTCTAATAATGTGTTGACTTAGCAAATCCAGATGGTTTCTGCCTTCAATGATTAAAATATAGAAATAAGGCATAACAGAGTACTTATAACTTGCCCTTTAAACTCTACTAATTACATAAGTACTGAGAGTAATGCTAAGTATGCGGAGTTATTGAGCTGTAAACAGAAAATGAAGTGTTTAACCAAGTGCTGTGAGGTAAATAGCTGAACAATGAGTCTTATAGGTTTGTGTTCATTTAGAGCCAGAAAGTCCTATTTTTTAATATGGCCTCACCCCCACCCCCACCCCCTCAGCAATAGTCTGATCGTTTTGACCTTGAAGGTGCTAGTCTGTTTATAAAATCAGACCTCTCCCTCCCCTGACTCAGCCTCTCTGAGCAGGAGGTTGTCACTATCCCTTATGAAATGCCCTTTGCATAGTTTGAAGTCTTTTACTATTCTAATCAATGCTATTGAGCAATCAGGTTGGGGTTCCCACTTTTTCCTCCTCTGTACCTTTATTTCTCCAAATACTACTTTGAAGGTAGATCCTCACAAATGGGAGCTTTCAGCCTACATTTGCAATCCCCTCCCTGCCTTCTGGATTGGTTCTTGTTGTTGTTAGAAGAAGTCCCTTTTAGAGATACTAATTGACCTATATTATAATGTTTGCTCTCCCTAACCAAAGGGATAACCTAGTAAACAGCTAGTTGTCTGCTCTGCCGGCCCGCGGGACTGCCCCCCTGCGGCACTGCAGGCCCCGGGCCGCTCTCCAGAAGCGGCTGGCCCCCAGGCAGGGGGACAGAGGGCTCTGTGCGTTGCTCTTGCCTCCAGGCACTGCCCCCCGCAGCTCCCATTGGCTGGGAACAGGGAACCGCAGCCAATGAGGGTTTCGGGGGAGGTACCTGGAGGCGCAGCAAGGGCAGCACACACGGAGCCCTTCCCCCCTTCTTCCCCCAGGGGCCGCAGCGCTTCCTGGAGCAGTGCAGGGCCGGGGACAGGGAAGGCAGGCAGGGAGTCTGCTGTGGCCCCAGTGCGCCCCGCTGCCACCCTGGAGCCCAAAGCCCTCCTGCACCCCGCCCCGCAACTCTCTGTCCTAAGCCTACTGCCTGCACTTCACACCCCTCCTGCACCCCAACCCCCTGCCCTGAGCCCCCTGCTGCACCCTGCACCCCTGTGCACTCCAACCCCCTGTCCTGAGCCCCCTCATACACTGTGCACCTCTCCTCTGCCCCAGTCCCTTGCCCTGAGCCCCTTCCTGCACACCGCACTCCCTCCCACATCCCAACCCCCTGCCCCGGCCCTGCATACAATTTCCCCACCCAGACGTGGCCCTCGGCCCAAAAAGTTTGCCCACCCCTGGATTAAAAGGACATAATGTCTTTGTTCCGAGTGCTCCCATGGCTTATAGGTTTACAAAACAGAAGTAGAATAAATTAAAAAAAAAAAAAAGGTCTAATTGTTTTCATTGCTGCTATAGGTAGTAGTGAAATTGTCAAGAGTTGTCAACTTATGCAGCTACTTGTCTTGGTAAAATTTATGAACAGCAGTGGAGGCACTCTCGGGGAGCTACTCACAAGGGAGGCTGAAGGAGGAGGGCAGATGAGAGTAGTTGGCGTTTTTTCTCACTGCCTTTGAACCAGACAGGAGGTTGGTTGAAATGTAAAGTAGTGGAGCCTCTCCCCTCTTGCCTTTCACAGCAGCTAAGAAGTTCTGAGGGGCTGTGGGGAGGGGAGAGAGAGAGCAAGCTTCTAGCTACTGCAGGTAGGCACTGGCATTTCACATATGACGCAGGCTGGTGCACAAGATGGCACCAAAGACAGCCCTCTTCCACTTGTTTGCAGGGTTGGGCTTCTCACTGGGGCTGTGTCCCTGGATCTCATTTTTGGAGCTCCCAACCCTACTTCTGGCTAGCAGGTCTAATTCTTCCATTAGCAGATGTCTAAAAGTTTAACAAGCCCTAGGCCAGGTATGCATTAGGAGTGCTCTGCTGCTATAGTTATACTGCTATACTCTACTAGAGACTGACTGGCACAGCTATGTCATTCACTAAGCATACCTCATCACACTGTGGCTGACATAGCTATGCCAGCAAAAGTTTGTAGTGTAGACCTGGCCCTAGTTAAATGTCAGTTTGCACCAATGCTTTGGCTTACTAAGGCCTGGTCTGCACTTAAAATTTGTTTGACCTATCTACATTGCTCAGGGATGTGAAAAATTTCACACCTTGTGTGTTGAAATTAGGTTGACTTAACCCCCGTCGTAGGCACAGCGAGGTTGTCAGAAGAATTCTTCCATCAGTGTAGCTACCACCTCTTGGAGAGGTGGAGTAACTACAAAGATGGAAACAACCCTTCGATCAATGTAGGCAGTGTCTACACTATGGCTAAAGTGGTAGCGCAGCATATCCTAAATAACTTGCACTTTTTTCACTGCTTTCATCCAAGGTTCTGAAAGTATTTTACTGGTTATTTTACAGTGCCCAGAAGTGTGCTAGGCATCTGCAGAATATACAGAAGCTACAGACTCTGCTCTGAAGACGTGACATAATAAAAGGGTTGGGAAGGATTGCTAAAGCTACAGTGTATATGAACCTTTAACTAATTATTTGACAGCAATCCTGTGAGGATACGTATCATACACCCTTTATACTGATGTGTAAAGTGAGTCACAAAGTGGTTAATGGCCTGATCTTTAGAATTCAATGAGAGCTGTGTGTGCTCAGTACCTTTGAAGTGGGAGCCCTAAGTGGTTTATTCAAGGCCACACCAAATTGTTGTCAATGGAAACAGAACCTAAGATGCCTAAATCCCAGCTCCTGACCTGAGTAGTCCCAGAACACGAACACTGCTTATTTGTTTTGCACTAATTTATCTTTTAATTTATTATATGGAGTGCCATAAAGTGAGCATAAATACACCATGATGAATTACACCTGTCATATCCACTGGGTACATTTCAAAGAGATCTAAAAGACTTGTAAGAAGAAAAACAATTTGCAAATTGGACTCTTACACAAACTGTGCTATTAATATGCAATGACTCTCCCATGATTCTGGAATGTGCAGCAAAAACAATTTCTTTTATCTGAAATGCTGAACAATCTACAGTAGAGGGCATATGGTGGTATTGTTTTGGTGTTGTACAGCAATATTAGAACTCTGTTTCAAAATGAATCATTCTGTCAGCTGGCCCTTGGGGTATTCATAGTACAGTAAAGCAACATGGGTTAGTTAATCTTTTATCATGTTTATTATTTTCAATGCATATCTATGGTCTAATGGCAATTAACCAGGCATTTCTTTATATCTTCACTGTCCTCTTGCACTAGTTCTAAGTATTCAACTGTTAATTAGGCTAATATGGTTAGTATGAACATCTTTTTATATATTTGAGAGACAATCATTCATTTTAATATTAAATCATATATTTTTGTTAAAGTATTGTCAATAATCATTTTCCATTTCCTGTTTTCTAGTTGA
Source organism: Trachemys scripta elegans (assembly GCF_013100865.1). NCBI lineage: Eukaryota > Metazoa > Chordata > Testudines > Emydidae > Trachemys > Trachemys scripta. Next base: position 39,617,235 of record NC_048308.1, on the reverse strand, counting down.
AGCTTTATATCAAACCACTTACCCAGAATATCTCCAATACATTTACTTAGTGGCTCCAATATCTCTTATGATGCTAAACCCAATTGGGTTTATCTTCTGTGAAATCCAGAAATGGCGAGATAATCGCAGTATGTTGCACAACAAAATGAAAATAGTGGGACTCGGTCTCCTTCGAGTGTTGCAGAACCCAATAGTATTCATGGTCTTCATAGGAATTGCCTCAAATTTTATTCTTGGCCAGAAGATTCCGGTATATCTTGAAAATTTCCTTGATGGACTAGCTAGTTCATTTTCTGGCTCAGCACTTTTTTACCTTGGACTCAGCATGGTGGGACAAATAAAAAAACTGACCAAGAATGCGTTTGTTGCACTGATTCTTCTCATCACAGCTAAACTGTAAGTCTGAGGTGTTTACTTTTGTATTTACATGTTTCAATATTTTTTGTATATCTCAACATGTAGAAAAGCATTAAATAGACAGTCAATATTACTAATACTTCTCCATATCTCTGGCAACTAATCTCTTATCTTCTTAAAACTTACTTCTTCATTCCAAACTGCTTGGTTAGTTTTTGTATTTTGCTTAGCTTAAACAATGAAACTAAACTGGTGAGCTTTATTCGTTCCTATTTGCTTTTGAGTCATTTGAACGTCTTGTGCTACAATATTTAAATTCCCCAAATAATTTTGGATTAAATTATTTTTAAAACCCACTTCTGTTCACATTAGACTATAAAACTGTTTATTTAAATCTAAATTTTGAGTATCAGTAGATGATAGTTTCCCTTTAAAGTTCAGCCAATTTGCGAGTGAAGTAACTTCTGCCATCTCTCTGCCCTGACTAAATAAAGATAAATGTTCTTATTGCTGAACTGTGCACTCTTTGCTTGCTGTGAAGCTACAATTCACATCACAGTATTACTGCTCTGATATAGTCAAAGACAGGGGTGGTTCCAGGCACCAGCACACCAAGCGCGTGCCTGGGACGGCAAGCCGCGGGGGGCGGCCTGCCGGTCGCCGTGAGGGCGGCAGTCAGGCTGCCTTCGGCGGCATGCCTGCAGGAGATCCGCCAGTCCCATAGCTTTGGCGGCAGTTCGGCGACGGGTACGCCGAAGGCGCGGGACCAGCGGACTCCTGCAGGCATGCTGCTGAAGGCTGCCTCACTGCCGTGCTTGGGGCAGCAAAATACATAGAGCTGCTTCTGGTCAAAGAAATATAAACATCATCTGAAGAGGAGCTTAGATGTTGGCAGAGTAAAAATAATTAGCATGCATAACCCAAATCAGTGATAGTGAAGTTGTGAATTGGAAACATGAAAAGAATATGAAAGAAAATTAATCGATGTCCATGCTATTTTTTGTTTAATACTAGGCCTATATACATCTATGTGGATTTTTTGCCCCATTTCCTCTCTCCCTCCCCCCACCCCCCTCCAAAAAAGATGGTGTCTTGACACAGCATTGTTAAGGGAAACTTCCCCTTCCTCCCCCCCTTGCTTGGAAATCATGGCCAATATTTCCCAACCTAGATGCCTAAAGATAGAATTCTGAGCCTATGTTTAGGGACTTGCCTGACTTTCAAAGGTGGTGAGTGAGCACCTGCAGCTACCAATGAATTCAGGTGGCATTTGTGGATTCTCAGCACCTCTGAAAATCAAGTAAATTTTTATTTACATATCTTAACAAGGAGTTAGGAGACTAACTTGAGGCAACCACCTTTGGTCTTTGACTTTGCACTAAAAGTAGCTCAGCATATTATGACAAAACAGGCTTATACCCTAAAGCAGTGGTCTCCAACCTTTTTACGCCCAAGATCACTTTTTGAATCTAAGGGCAACTCAGGATCTACCCCGCCCCTTCCCTGAGGCCCCACCCCACTCACTCCATTTCCCCCCCCCAATCACTTTCACCGGGCTGGGTGATGGGGGGTGCGGGCTCTAGGCTGGGGCCAAGGGGTTTGCAGTGTGAGTGGGGGCTTTGGGCTGAGCCTGGGGCAGGGGGTTGTGGTGCAAGCTCTAGGAGGGGGTTTGTGTGCAGTAGGGGGCCTTGGGCTGGGGCAGAGTGTTGGGGTGCAGGAGGGGGTACAGGGTGCTGGCTCTGGGAGGGGGTTCAGGGTACAAAAGGGGGCATGGGGTGCTGGCTCCGGGAGGGGGCTCAGGGATGGGGCTTGGGCTGCGGCCTCCCACCGGGCAACACTTGCCTCTGGTGGCTCCCAATCGGCGGTGGGTGCAGCGAGGCTAAGGCAGGCTCCCTGCCTACCCCGGCCCCACACCACTCCCGGAAGGGGCCAACATGCCCCTGCGGCCCCTGGAGCGGGGTGGGAGGAGGGGGGCACATGGCTCCGTGTGCTGCTCCTCTCTGCAAGCACCGTCCCCATAGCTTTCCTGGCCAATGGGAGTTGTTGGGGCGGTGCTCGCAGGCAGGAGCAGCGTGCGGAGAGAGACCGCGGGCTGCAGTGGCCGCTTCCGGGAGCGGTGTGGGGCTGGGGTAGGCAGGGAGTCTGCCTGAGTGGCAGCGACACTGCTGCAGATCGCGATCGACTGGGAGATCCTCTAGGATTGACCAGTTGATCGCGATCCACCCAGTTGGTGACAACTGTCCTAAAGAGATTCTAGTTCTCAGTGCAACTTATAAAAAAATTCTTTGAGAGTTAGTCAGTTTTAAATTCAGGGGGTAGCCGTGTTAGTCTGTATCTACAAAAACAACAAGGAGTCTGGTGGCACCTTAAAGACTAACAGATTTATTTGGGCATAAGCTTTCGTGAGTAAAAACCTCACTTCTTCGGATGCATCCGAAGAAGTGAGGTTTTTACTCACGAAAGCTTA
>NC_048308.1:39560579-39614346 GCF_013100865.1 Trachemys scripta elegans | reverse complement strand
TGAGCATGAACTTTACAAACAAAACAAAGCTACAAATATTCAGGTTAAACAATTTTGGGTATCCTGCCCCTTCTTAAAAAGAACAAAACAAACAGCAAGCATCTAGTGTAAGTGGGAAAGTCTTCTATGTGGTGAGCTGAGATTCTTTGAGCTTAGTGGAGTTCTTCTTGCAAAACTGAAACAGCATTCACGGACTACACAGTAAACCTTCCTATTTAGTCACCAAACATCAGAGACAATTTAAAACTGAAACAACAAGGAGTCTGGTGGCACCTTAAAGACTAACAGATTTATTTGGGCATAAGCTTTCGTGAGTAAAAACCTCACTTCTTCGGATGCATCCGAAGAAGTGAGGTTTTTACTCACGAAAGCTTATGCCCAAATAAATCTGTTAGTCTTTAAGGTGCCACCAGACTCCTTGTTGTTTCAGTTTTAAATTGTCTCTGATGTTTGGTGACTAAATAGGAAGGTTTACTGTGTAGTCCGTGAATGCTGTTTCAGTTTTGCAAGAAGAACTCCACTAAGCTCAAAGAATCTCAGCTCACCACATAGAAGACTTTCCCACTTACACTAGATGCTTGCTGTTTGTTTTGTTCTTTTTAAGAAGGGGCAGGATACCCAAAATTGTTTAACCTGAATATTTGTAGCTTTGTTTTGTTTGTAAAGTTCATGCTCACCAATGGATTCTTACAGCAAGCTGTTCAAACATGCGTGATTGCCCACTTCTTTATTCTGCAGCCTGTGGGATTTCCCCAGTTCTAATACAGATTTCCCCCAGGAGCAGTTGTCACTATATGGTATTTTTCCTTCAGTTAGCAGAGCAAAGTATGTGTAGGCTTTCTCAGAGTCTATTGCAATTTTGCTGATCTATGGACTGTTTGGGAGATGACAAGGATGTTAAAAATAGCAGAGCTCTCACTTGCTTCTGTGACACAGCATCTCCAAAATCATGCCAGGAGCTTGATTGTTTTCAGATGCTCCATCTGGCTGCCTGACGTGGAAATTTTTTTCTGACTTGGTTATCTCAAACAAGATTCTGGACCAGATTCTGATCTCGATTGTGCTCGTACAAAACTCGTATTGACTGGCTTGAAAACGAGAGAAAATTATTTTAAAGGATTTATATGGTGACTCTGAGGGTATGTCTACACTACGGGATTAATCCGAATTTACAGAATTCGAATTTTGGAAACAGATTGTATAAAGTCGAATGTATGCGGCCACAGTAAGCACATTAATTCGGCGGTGTGCGTCCATGTACCGGGGCTAGCGTTGATTTCTGGAGTGTTGCACTGTGGGTAGCTATCTCATACCTATCCCATAGTTCCCGCAGTCTCCTCCGCCCATTGGAATTCTGAGTTGAGATCGCAATGCCTGATGGGGCCAAAAACATTGTCGCAGGTGGTTCTGGGTACATCTTCCCCCTCTCTCCAGGGAAGCAAAGGCAGACAACGTTTCGTGCCTTTTTCCTGGGTGAACAGTGCAGACACCATACCACGGCAAGCATGGAGCCCGCTCAGTTCAAGACAGCAGTCATGAACATTGTAAACATCTCGCATGTTATCGTGCAGTTTATGCTGAACCAGAACCTGCAAAACCAGGTGGCGAGGAGTAGGCTATGGCAGCGCGGCGGCGAGACTGAAGAGGACATGGACGTGGAATTTTATCAAACTGCGGGCCCCGGCGCTTTGGAGATCATGCTGTTAATGGGGCAGGTTATAGCCGTGGAACACCGATTCTGGGCCTGGGAAACAAGCACAGACTGGTGGGACCGCATAGTGTTGCAGGTGTGGGACGATTCCCAGTGGCTGCGAAACTTTCGCATGCATAAGGGCACTTTCATGGAACTTTGTGACTTGCTTTCCCCTGCCCTGAAGCGCCAGAATACCAAGATGAGAGCAGCCCTCACAGTTGAGAAGCAAGTGGCGATAGCCCTGTGGAAGCTTGCAACGCCAGACAGCTACCGGTCAGTCGGGAATCAATTTGGAGTGGGCTAATCTACTGTGGGGGCTGCTGTGATGCAAGTAGCCAAAGCCATCGCTGAGCTGCTGCTACGAAAGGTAGTGACTCTGGGAAATGTGCAGGTCATAGTGGATGGCTTTGCTGCAATGGGATTCCCTAACTGTGGTGGGGCGACAGATGGAACCCATATCCCTATCTTGGCACCGGAGCACCAGGGTACCCAGTACATAAACTGCAAGGGGTACTTTTCAGTGGTGCTGCAAGCACTTGTGGATCACAAGGGACGTTTCACCAACGTCAACGTGGGCTGGCCAGGAAGGGTTCATGATGCTCGCGTCTTCAGGAACACTACTCTGTTTAAACGGCTGCAGCAAGGAACTTACTTCCCGGACCAGAAAATAACCGTTGGGGATGTTGAAATGCCTATAGTTATCCTTGGGGACCCAGCCTACCCCTTAATGCCATGGCTCATGAAGCCATACACAGGCAGCCTGAACAGGAGTCAGGACATTTAAAAGGTCGTTGGTGCTCGTTACTGACTCGCTCAGACCTCAGCCAAACCAATATCCCCATTGTTATTGCTGCTTGCTGTGTGCTCCACAATCTCTGTGAGAGTAAGGGGGAGACCTTTATGGCGGGGTGGGAGGCGGAGGCAAATCGCCTGACTGCTGATTATGTGCAGCCAGACACCAGAGCGATTAGAAGATCACACCAGGAAGTGCTGCACATCAGAGAAGCTTTGAAAACCAGTTTCATGACTGGCTAGGCTACGGTGTGAAAGTTCTGTTTGTTGAAAACCCGCCCCCTTGATTAACTCATTCCCTGTAAGCAAACCACCCTCCCCCCTTAAATCACAGCTTGCTTTTAAAGGAAATAAAGTCACTATCGTTTAAAAATCATGTATTCTTTATTCATTGATTATAAACATAGGGAGAGAACCGACAAGGTAGCCCGAGTGGGGTTTGGGAGGAGGATAGGAGGGAAGTAAAAGGCCACTGAAAAAAGTCAATATAATGACAGCCTTTTGGTTGGGCTGTCCACTGGGGTGGACTGAGAGGGTGCATGGAGGGAGGTTATACAGCGGCTGCAGCAGCAGCACTCTGTTATCCTGCTGCCGTTCCTGAAGCTCCACCAGATGCCGGAGCATGTCCATTTGATCACGCAGCAGCCCCAGCGTTGCAGCCTGCCACCTCTCATCTCGAGCGTCCCTCATGACCTCACGTTCACTGGCATCTTTCCTGTACTTAGATACCGTGTCCTTCCACTCATTCAAATGAGCTCTTTCATTGCAGGTGCATTCCATTATTTCCGAGAACATCTCGTCTCGCGTCCTCTTTCTCCGCCGCCTTATCTGAGATAGCCTTCAGGACGGAGGAGGGAGGCTTGAAAAATTTGCAGCTGCTGGAGGGATGGAAAAAAGGAGAGAAGTTTTTAAAAAGATACATTTTACAGAACAATGCTTATACTCTTTCACGGTGAACAACACTATTCACATTACATAGCACATGTGATTTCAGTACAAGGTCGCATTTTGCATCTTAATATTGAGTGCCTGTGGCTTTGGTATTAGAAATCACAGACGCAGGTCCGGGCAACAGAATTCGGCTTGCATGCGGTCATGGTAAGCCATTGTCTTTCGGCTTCTGTGCCCTCCTTTCCCACATACCAAGCAAAGCCCGTTGACTGCTGCGGTTTTCCTGTTAACCTTCAGCAGCAGAAAACAAACTAACCCCCCCACTCCAATCCAATTATCTGGGATGATCACTTTATCACTCCTCCCACCGTGTGGCTGGTATCAGGGAAGATCCCTGCTAGCCAAACGTGAAAAGCTCAGCGCCAATTCCCCCTTCCCCATCCCACCCCCGCGCTTGGCTAACTGCAGGGAAATATTTCTTTTCAGCCACAGGCAAACAGCCCAGTAGGATGGGCCACCTCTGTCCCATTAATTAAATTCCTGTATTTCAACCAAGTTACCATGAGCGATATCACTCTCCTGCGGATTACACAGTGAGATAAAGAACAGATGTTGCTTGAATGCCAGCAAACACTGGGACCATACGCTGCCAGGCTTTGTCATGCAGTGATACCAGATTACTTGCTACTAGCATGGTGTGGTCAAGTGTCCTACCATGGAGAAGACAATAAGGCTGCACTGCCCGGAAACCTTCTGCAAAGGCTTTTGCTTCATGGAGCTGTCCCTGGAGGATTTCCGCTTCATCCCCAGACATGTTAACAGACTTTTCCAGTAGCTGTACTGGCCGCGAATGCATCCCAAGTCCTCAGGGCAAATTAATCATTACAAAACGCTTGCTTTTAAACCATGTCTTATATTTTAAAAGGTAAACTCACCTGAGGTCCCTTCCATGGGGTCATGGTCTTGGGTACTGGCTTGGGAGGGTACTTCAGTCAGGCTGAGAAAAAGATACTGGCTGTTGGGGAGAATGGAGTGCTGTGTGCTCTCTGCAAGCTCATCTTCCTCCTCCTCCTCCTCCTCCCCGTCTGCAGAATCCTCTGGTGTGGCTGATGAGATTATCCTCGCCTCGGAATCCACGGTCAGAGGTGGGCTAGTGGTGGCGGCCCCCCCTAGAATTGCATGCAGCTCAGCGTAGAAGCGGCATGTCTGCGACTCTGACCCGGAGTGACCGTTTGCCTCCTTTGTTTTTGATAGGCTTGTCTGAGCTCCTTGACTTTCACGCGGCACTGCTCTGAGTCCCTATTGTGGCCTCTCTCCATCATGCCCTTGGAGATTTTTTCAAAGTTTTGGCATTTCGTCTTTTCGAACGAAGTTCTGCTAGCACTGAATCCTCTCCCCATATAGCGATCAGATCCAGTACCTCCTGTACGGTCCATGCTGGTGCTCTTTTTCGATTATCGGCCTGCATGATTACCTGTGCTGATGAGCTCTCTGTGGTCACCTGTGCTCTCCTGTGCTGGGCAAACAGGAAATAAAATTCAAATGTTCGCGGGGCTTTTCCTGTCTACCTGGCCAGTGCATCCAGTTCAGATTGCTGTCCAGAGCGGTCACAATGGTGCACTGTGGGATAGCTCCCGGAGGTCAATACCATCGAATTGTGACCACACTAACCCTAATTCGAAATGACAATATCGATTTCGGCGCTGCTCCGCTCGTCGGGGAGGAGTACAGAAATTGATTTTAAGAGCCCTTTATTTCGAAATAAATGGCTTCGTTGTGTGGACAGGTGCAGGGTTTATTCGATTTAACGCTGCTAAATTTGAATTAAACTCATAGTGTAGACCAGGCCTCAGATTGGAATCTACTTCTGTCTGTATTAGTTCATGCTGCAGTAGTTAGCAGGTATCTAAACTTACTGTTGGAGTTCTATTATATATTTCTTTGAACATGATTTTGTGCATACATACCATTGTATCCAGTTGCTGAAAGTGAGGTTCCTCTTTTCTTTGTATATTTAATACTGTTATTCAGACACGCCTGAAATTTCCCCTTTTGAGGTGAAAGCAATGCAGGGAAATGTCACTTAAGTGAGTAATGTGTACTTGTTTTTTCTTTCCTTTTCAGACTGATGATGCCACTTTTCTGTAGAGAGATGGTGGAATTGTTGGACAAGAATGACAGCTTAGTCAACCACACCAGTTTATCGAACTATGCATTTCTCTATGGAGTCTTTCCAGCAGCACCTGGCGTGGCTATCTTTGCAAACCAGTTCAATATGGAAGTAGAGATTGTATGTGCCTGACATTTAGCAAACTCAGCACTAATTTTTATTTTAATTTTACTGAACTAATATTTTTAATACAAACTTTTGAGAAAGTTAAGTTTTCATAATATAGTCACATCTGGGTCTCTTATGCTCCCCAGGGATCAAAATATGAATTACATTTCAAATTAACAATTAAACCATGCAATTTTTTTCTGCTTTCTGTTTCAAGTGTTCACATAAAACAGATTTTTTTTTAAACCTAAGATCCTATTCCTAGAGTCTAGATTAAGAAAAATATGTGGACTGAAATAACTTAAAGCATAAGGAAAATTCTATATGCTCCTGTTGAAGCCAATGGAAATTTTATCACTTGCTTCAGTGGGAGCTGAATTAGGTTACTGCTATGAGCTTTTGAAAATCCCACCTAGAGTGACTCTCCCCTTTGGTTAAACCTTATGATAAAAACATATAGTTCTTGTTTCTTATCCAGAGGACACTGCTCCAATTTACCTATTGGATTTATTACAAATAACTCTTAAACAGAAGAGATGTTTTATGAAGTGAGACAAATTCTTACAGGTATTCCCCATACGCTTCAGGGTGGAAAGTCCAAATAGCCAGGGTGCATCATGTTTATTACCAGACCCAGCAAATGGCTCCTATCCACAGCTTCCCATATAGATCATTCAAGATGCTGAGAGAGAGACTCTGGAGAATAGACTATATATGGAGCTGCTGCTGCCTTGAATATGGGCACACATTGATGCTACTTTTTTAGCAGCATTTTGGAGTGGCATTTCACATAGTTCCAGAGTCTGGCCCTATATACATGTGCATCTGTAACTGTTTGATTGTTTTCAATATTCCTTCTAGGCAAAATAATATTAAAACATTTGTCTTAATTTTTTAGAAGAACTACACAGATTTTTGCAAATATATACAAGAAAGATACAATAACGAAGCATTGTAGGCTGAATTTTGTGTCTGCCAACCTTGGCAATGTCCCTTTTTTAGTCAGAGGGCTGGTGTGTGTAGAATCTCCACTGCTTCCGCCGTGTGAATTCTGAAAGCAAGGAAGCCATGGAAAATCAAAATATAAGTAACTTATAAACACATCCATGCTTTTTTTCCCTTCTTGAATTTGAGTGATAAAAAATGCACATCTGCACAACCAAATTTTGTTAATGTAAAACATAAAGCTGTGCATTGGAGGGCGAGACTGACACACAGCCCTGTACTGCGTGCGCCCAGTCCTGTACTGGAGTCATCGGGATTACTCGTGTGAGAATGCACTGTTAATTTATGAGAATTTGCAGAGAGGGCTCCCAAATGGACGTTGTTTTTGATTACGCTTGTTACAAGATGTTCATCTTATTCTTAACTGTCTGCAAAAAATGGATGTATTTCCTTCAATTCATAGCCCAAATTCTAGTTGATCTTCTAACCATGCAATACATTGACTTCAGTAGAATTCCATATGGTATTTAAGACCAGGGTAGAATTTTGCCCATAGTGTATTTCGTAAAAACATAATTTAACTAGAGATTTGATATCTTCTCCACTGTCTCCTCTTGATTTCTCTTTGCAGATTACCTCAGGAATGGTGATAAGCACATTTGTGTCTGCTCCTATCATGTATGTTTCTGCTTGGCTATTGACCATTCCATCTATGGATCCAAGCCCACTGGCATCTGCAATCCAAAACGTTAGCTTTGATATAAGTATTGTCAGTCTCGTCTCCCTGGTAAGTATTGATAATACAGTAAGGCGAAGAAAATACCAAAACCACATTAAGTGGCAGTAAGGTAGTGACAAACAACAAGCCAGGTAATTGAAAGACAAAATTGTCATTTCATCACTCTTATCCTGTTGTAGGAGAGGGGAGGAGAGACGAAAGAGGCTCCCCAGTGTAGGGTAAATGGTCCACCATAAAGCTAACATGAACACTAAGTGGTAGTAAAAAAGGATGGTCCAGTGGTTAGGGCATTAGAGAGAGGGTGTGCGCCAGATCCTCCTATCCTGAGCACCCCTAAGGAGGCATAGGTGGCTTTTCAGCATCTTTTCCACCCCTTTGTTTGTGAAGGGCAAGCAGCCTTCAGCACATGATAGAGCAGCTTTAACTTGCCCCAGCAACAACAGTCCCCTAGAAGTCACACCATCCCAAGCACACAGAACTGCACTGTGGCTATGTCCCCTATGGGAAAGGGACTGGGAGCAGGTGGCATAGAGCTGACTCTTCCAGCTTTGTTACCTAAAAACAAAAGGAAATGACTTGTTGGATATTTAATTCCGGTATGGTAAGCCTGAGTGCTCATCTTAATTTTTAAAAGTCCTAAATTGAACTCTTTATTTCTTTTGTGTGTTTCAGATCTGGTCTCTTACTGTTATTCTTTTGAGTAAGAAATATAAACATCTTCCTCATATGCTGACAACAAACTTACTCATTGCTCAGGTCAGTACCATGTAGAATATAAAAAACTTCAGATACAAGCTTTTATTTTTTCTGAAAAAGCTTTCCACACAGAGATTACTTTATAAAATAATGAAGGGAAAAAAGATCTAACACGTTACTTTCTAAATAGCTTCAGTGTTACTATGCCTCAGAGATTTTGTGTAGTAGACTGTATAGTATTTACTGTACAGAACAATTGTTTGTGATTCTGTTTGAATAAAATGATGATGACATTAAAGTCTTTCTGATAGAACTGTGTCTCATACTGAGAAATAGAGGAAATTCAGAGGGAAAGCTCAGATTTGGGATACATTCTTTTCTCAATTTTATATGTGTAATTCTAAGTCGTGTTAATCATATCTCTAAAGATATATTCTACCTTTTCATCCCAAAATGCTTCCCAATCTATATACATTAAGCACCATTGAAATGAAGCCATCTTCATTTGGTTGCTGTCAGCCACTTGAGGACATCTGGTACACAGCAGATGGCCCAACAGTGAGAGGGAAATGTTGGCCAAGGACACCGAGCAAAACCTTGTATTTGAAAAAAGAGCCATGGAATCTTTAAGGTTCAGACTTGACAGAAAAGATTTGGATTTATAAGGTCTCCCCTGCAAGATTTGCGTAAATGGAGTAAATTGCATGAGAATTCTCCATGTACTGTGAGACAAGAAAAGACTGAACCATCCTTTACTCACTGGAATCTGTGTGTGTGCTTTTTTTCCCATACTTTGCAAATGTTACTCTTGCCTGTCATTTAGATAGGATCATAAACATGCAGCATAAATTCATACAGTAGTTGCGGGACTGTTCTCTCCATACACATATGTAATTCCCATTGTTACAAGTAGGAGTGAGTTACATGTGCCTAGCATTGGGAGAAAAGAACACATAGGACCTTCTTTCCTGGAAGTCAACTGCAAAACTCCCATTGAGTTCACTGGAGGATGATGGTGCCTGTTGTGTGCATATGCAGCAGACCTTTTTCTTAAGTATAGTATTGATAGAAATATATAGTACAAGATATTAAAACCAGTGAGGCTCCGTTGACTATTATGGGGTCATCCTTTTCAAATATGATTTGTTTAAATTGGACACTTCATTTTTATAACTGCAAGTTAACTTCAACTGTAAAGGTTATTGTTCTTAAATTTTTATTATAGTAATTTATCTGGGCCTCTTCACAACTAAGATTATCCTTGGACAGGTTGTGTCCCCAAGTGTGAATTATTTACCTGGTAATTCTCCCAGATATCCAAACCTCTATCAATCTCAGGGTTTTTTCAGTGCCCCTAAAACACTTTAGACAAAAAGGGTGTGTAATACATTGTATAAAATTTGTTTTCTGAACCCTCTTCCTTCAGGTTTCTCTAACTCTAGAGTATGTTTGTTGTCAAAAATAGAAAATCCCTGAAAAACAGATGCTTATGTCAGTGACGTAGCCTTAACTTGAGGCCACTATTGCACTGCTTTAATGCTGTCAAAACTCATTTTTAAATATCTGAGAATCCATAAATTCAAACAAAATTCAGTTGTCTGGCTGCAGATAGTGGATTTTTGGTAACTGTTGTATCTGTGCCACACTATTTATTTTTCCCTTAATATTTTCATTTCAATACAAAAATGATTGCAGCTTCACTCTCCTTTCACAGGTTGTTGCCTGCATTGGAATGGTGATATGGAATTTCATTATTAGAGAGAGAAACATCACTCTGCAGATTCTGGTGTTCATCTTGTTATACAGCTCACTTTATAGTACTTATTTGTGGACAGGTAAGTTGGAATGTGAAAAACTTCTGCTTTCATGTGGTAAAAATAAGTATTGTAGGGTACAATTAATGTTCTAGAGTAATTGATTGTATTCTGCAGAGTCATCTTTCCTCACATTGTATGTTAATCATTTATATAATATTATAAATGTTCACAGTTCTGTACAGTGGTAGGTCATTGCCAAACAGAAACATACATGTCTGCACTGAGGAGCTTACAGACTAAGGCCCTGATCCTGCAATTGGTAGTTTGTAGACAGATTGCTGTGCTTATGCAGAGCTCCGTTGCCTTGAGTGCAGTTCTGCATAGATGCTGCAGCCTGCTTGTACTGAACAAATTGCAGGAATATGCCTTAAAGGCAAAAGCAAACATAGAGTGAACAGTGGGGTTTAGCCTTTTAACATTTCATAAACAGTGTGTGGGTTTTCTGTAGGTTCTTAAGGATGGCAACAGTGGCAAAACAGACCAAAAGTGGAAGGAATGAGGCAGGATACTTGGATAGCCTAATGTGAGTGTGACAGGGTGTACCAACCCTGCATGGGGCCAACAGGGCCTGCCCAATAACGGTGGGCCCAAGAGACCACAGACCTCGCTTCTGCTGCACATGCTCAAGGTGGAAGGGACAGATAAAAGGAGGCATCCCCGCTCAGTCTGGGCTGGCTGGGGAGGAGGAAGGATGTGTGCTGCAGGCTCCTGCAGAGACCCCTGTGACTCTCCAAACGGTGGGGACTGTGGACCTGGACTACGCTGTGGATGACCAGCCAACTGCAGAGACTGACTGGGACGCTGAGCCACGGCCAGCCGGGGAGAGGCCCGAGATGCACCTTGCGATAGAAAGGACCCAGGGAATGTGATAGAAGCTGATGCTTAAACTCTTAACTGGGAATTTGCCTGGGTTCCCCTCCAACCCCCACCCCACCTGCCAGTAGGTGTGGCTACTGCTTGTTTATTCTGCCCCACCCAGGGGCTACAGACTGACTGTTTGTTCCACCCTGCTCAGAGGCTCAAAACCCCAACTGCTATTGCCTGCCCCAGCCAGGAGGCCCACGGGCCATAGTCTATTGTCTGCTTGGTCCTGCCAGGTGTCCCGAGCCCTCCTTGTACTTACCTGATCCCACAGGGAGTCCCGATGACTGTGTGATGGGATGTACCCACCCCGCACTAGGTCAATGGGGATGGCCCCACTCAACATGCAGGGTCCCCCATGACAGTGAGGATGACCATGTAGAACCATGTAGTTATCTGAATTTTCCACATCATGTAGATTGTTTTTTTAGCTTTTCATTGGCTTTTGATGAGAAAACATGAACAGGCACAAACAAGGTTTCTTGTGAGGAAACTTTAGCCAGGCTTGAAAAGGCCTCCCGCCTCTCCTGTACTACTCAGTCATACATGTGTCTCAGGACCAGTTTTAAGTGGCAGCCTCTTTGCACTTGCATTTCATTCACTCATACTCACATACAGTTAGCTCCATAAAGGCAAGGCATTTCCCAATGGGAGTAGCTGGTTGAAAATCAGGTCCCTTATTTAGACACCTAATTATGGACTTGTGACCTCAGCTTTGGTTGACCATTTTTAAAATCTTATCCACAGTTTTTCACATAAAACATGGAAGTATGTAGTTTGCTAACTTCCTGAGTTGTGAAGGACTGAAAATAGAATTTGGAAGTCCAGCTCAAAGACACTAGTATGTATATGTAAAAATGTAGAGAGTTTTCTGATTATGTATAGTTTATATTAGTTTATATTTATATTTAGCTATATATACCAGATTAATAATTAATCAATAATTGTTATAGTATCCAACTGGTCAATACGTTGATATAACACCTATCTATAACACCTGCTACTAATGTCCTTATTAGCAACTATAAAAACAAACTACTCATGTCTAACATTCTTGTGACCTCTACTAAATGTTTATAAATCCACTAGAAACCATTTGTAAACGGAACCTTACTGCACAGTGAGCCCAAGTGTCTTTAAAATTTTAAATACCTATTTATAATGTAACTTTTGAAAGTAATAGTTTTTGTATAATTTTGTCAGAGTAAAACTAGGGAAAAAACATTGTAGCTTTTGACTTAATATATTGAGGAGCAAGAAAGAAAAAAGCTTACCAGCTGTGAGATATTGGATACCAGTTGTAACGTATCTAGACTCTTCAATTGTTACTTTTTTTTTTTTTTAATGAAAAGTAATAAAGCAGACATTTCTATTGTCTTCTTAGGTTTCCTCTCTCTGACTTTACTCCTGTTAAAGAAAAGAGACGTAATAAAGATCCCTGTTGGCTTTATCATCGTAGCTGGGTGGGGGTAAGTTGGCAGAAGTTTCCTGTAGAATAAATGAGAACGTGCAAAATTATTTTCTTGACACCCTTTGTATTTTGCTGTTGCAGCATCCCAGCACTTCTAGTGGGAATCTTACTAATAACTGGTGAACGTAATACTGATAGCATTGACTCAGCATTTTTTTATGGAAAATATCAGGTATGAGTGTTTCTCTTCACCCCTTCTGACACCTACCTTTCACAGTACGTTATCGAGAAACTGTTTGTTTGTTTTGTCTCTTTGCTTTACATATAACTAAAGAGCTTTCTTCCAAGTACAGTTTACACTACTAGCAATGCAAATAGTAGGGATCAAATAGTCACTACTCAGCTTGAAGGCTGTGGTAGTAAAATGTTTTTCTGTAACACTTATGAAAGACTATTTGAACAGTGAGCCATTTCAGCAACATTGACAAAAAGAAAGCAGGGACTGAATAGCCTGGGGGTGATAATGGGCTGTAAATCCCTCATCCTCTAGGTCAGTGGTTTCCAAACTTTTTACTAAGGTAATCCACCAACTGCATTTTGATAATTTTTTTTTTAAACCCACCTGGAGTCCAAATTTGTGGGGGGGAGGGAGTGCAAAATCATAGGCCAGCATCCTTTTCTCCTCCCCTGCTGCCTTGACCTGCCAAGGGGCAGCGGCACCCTGTGCCCTGACGCTAATCTTAGCCCGATGCAGAAGGGGGGTAAAGTTAGAGAATGAGCCAAGCCCACCTTGTAGTCACCCAGTTGCAATGGCTCCTGTCCCATGAGACTGGACTTGGCTCCCCACTTCAGGCATTGCTGCCTGTTGCACAGGGTTGCAGCGTCCCTCAGGTTTGGTCCAACCATCCTTCTGTCATGACGGAAGGGCGGCCAAGCCACATTTGAGTGAGTGGCACTGCTACCCCATGTGGCAGGTCACAATGCTTGGAATGGGGGAGCTGGGCCCCACCCCAGGGGACAGGAACTGCCACTGCACAGTGGGTACAGAGCAGGCTTGCTTTCTAAACCCCTGATCCTGAGGTCTCCCCTCCACATTGGGCCTGTAACCCATCTACAATTTTCCTGCAACCCTCTGGTGGGTTGCTACCCACCATTTGGGAAACACTGCTCTAGGTTACCAGTTTGAATCCAGCTTAGCTTGGTAGTTAGCTAAAGTTGTTACCATCTAATGCTCTAGTAGCGTGGACACCTTTCTATAGGACCATTAGTTACTGTCCTATAGACAGGTGTCCACGCTACTAGAGCATTACACCAAGTGGCAATAATTAGCATCCTCGTTGGGAATCTTGGCAGAGAAACCAAGGACTGAAAGCGCCTGGAGTCTGAACTACACTCTTACTGATAAATTGTCCATTCGTCTCTGGCATGACATACACAGCTGGGGCAATGTGAGGAAGCTCCCCTTGCTGTAGTTTTACTTTGCCGGTGCATAGAGAGGACATGAGTCTGCAGGGTTGTCAATTTGGTACTTGTCACAAGTACTAAAACAATTTCCAAATTGAAACTGTGTGTTGATGGCAGATCTGTCAGACAGAAAGGCTAATTGGACTTGCAGAAGGAGAGGGGGTGGAAAATGGAGCCCTGCAAAAGGAGGAAAAGAGAGTGCACTTGTCCTTGGAATAAGAATCACAGAAGAAGGAGAAATGGGGGGGGAGGGAGGAGAGGACGGGAGGAGGTGAGAGCTCTCATTGCCTGGAGAAAAGGGTTCCTACAGAACAAAAGCCAAAGAAAAAGAACCATCTGTGGGTTATCCAGGCTAGGAAGATCAGCTCAGCCAAGCATGCTGAGTGGACTTTTAGCTGCCTTTATGTCTTGTGGCATAAATATAGAAATACATTGTATTTTGTTCAGATTTAGGTGCTCCTGGAGGGTTGGATTCTAGAAAGCACTAGTATTCAATGTATCAAAAAACAAGCTTTTACATTTTCTTATGTTAAGGAGGCATATCTTTTCTCTTGATTTCCTCTGACAGATGGTTACCACAGCAGTGACCCTATTCATCAGCATTCTGATATCAGGTATCTCACTTCTGTGTATGAACAGAAATGGACAGGAGACTGACTATGAGGTTTTGAACCCATATTCACATAATGGCCAGAGGGAGAACTCTGAAAGGGAAGGGAATGAGGAGAGTCAGACGTCAAGCAGTGGCTCTCCACCTTTTGCAGAATCCTCTGCAGAAAGAGGTACAGTGCCTGGCTGTGCAAAAAACTGGGAGCTGGCTGTGCAAAAAACTGGGAGCTGGGGATAAACCATAATTCTGTGAATGAGTTTAACCTCTACCTTTTGGAAAGGGGAGCGGGTGGGAGGGGGAAAAACTTGTCTTCGTCAGTTCTTGAGAAATGCTAAGCTGCTATGGTGATGCGTGAAAATATAACCTTAATAGTGCACTTTCTCTCTTACTTTCATACTTTAATATGATGATTTAAGGGAGGTTTCTTAGTTATCACTATACATAATACTGTGGGTGTATGTATTTAAAAATATAGTGGTGTGTATGTGATATCCATGTAATATCTCATTGATCAGGCATCTCTGACCATTTCATCTGCACCCTGCCCACTAACCCATCTCTTTCAGGGCAGTCAAACTATTCCTTGTCCTACTCATTTTGATTTAGTGTGCTCAGTTATGCCAGTGCTCCCTTACGTTGTTTATGTAGCCAAGAGCACCTACATTGCTCCCATAGTGTAATGTTGTGTTTGAAAACTTTAGTATACTAAGGCTAAATTCGGCGGGTAGAGATCGATCTTTTGGGATCAATTTATCGTGTCTCATCTGGACGCGATAAATCGATCCCAGAAGCGCTCCCCCGTCGACTGCGGAACTCCTGCTCACCAAGAGGAGGAAGCGCTGTCGAGGGGGGAGCTTGCCTGCGCCGCGTGGACCCGCAGTAAGTAAACTTAGTTTGATCTAGGAAACGTCGACTTCAGCTACGCTATTCTCGTAGCTGAAGTTGCGTTTCCTACATCGATCCCCCGCCCCAGTGTGGACCAAGCCTAGGAGTCTGCAAAAGACCCTCTGTGAATGGAAGCTGGAAGAGAATTGTCACCCCCTTCTCCTTTAGGCAGTCAGTAATTTGGATATTTGCAGATGTTCAGTCAATGTTCTTCTTTTAGAAGATAATAGAATAATTTTGTTTCCCATCACATTACTATAAATCAGGGAAACACTAACTATCTTTAATACTTAATATTTTTAATAGGTTGCTGTTCTTGTCAAACAATAAATGGTGAGTTATGCTGCTCTGGAGAGAGAGAGCCAGTGTCAAATGCCACCACTAATGATAGCTGTACTCCTCACACCGAGACAGGTACAATAATAATGTAATCTCATATAATATTCTATCTATTGCAATAGTAGCAAAAATTAAATTGGGAGATGTCTTCATTTTAACTGTTCTACTTGGATATCCTGAACTTCTAATTAAAATAGAAGGCTTTTGCTATCATGTAACTTCTTATAGTTTACGCTCTGCCATCAGAGACAGTTGTAGTATTTTTTTATTGACCAGAACTATTAATTTGTAACAGACAATTTAGAAAGCTGCACAGAATGCAACTCTTTTAGAGGATTTGTCCTCAGATCTTTCAGCACTAGTCTTCACACAGGGGATGGGACTTTCAAGATATAGGGCACTTCTATCAGTTCATAAATTCCTGGTCCTAAACTGTTGGGGTTTGCATGAAGGGCCTAATCCAAAGTCCATAAAAGTCTTCCTATTGATTTCAGTGGGCTCTGGATCTAACCCTGTAGATTGTGTTTTGCCCTCATATGGAACATTCCCTTCCAAGTATTTGGAGTTTGAGAAAGTAAGTGTTTGAGGGGGCCCAAAGAGCCATGGAAATTGAAGAATAGTTCACAATGAACTTTCTGCACCCTGCAAGAACCCTTGGTCCAGGCCATGCACACGTTTACTTCTCAACAGCCATCAAAGTGATCATGCACACTGCAGCCTTCCTTAGCTGCACACTTTACAGGCAACTCCATTCCATACGTACTGCATGCACAACATGTACCTTTCAACGGGTCTGAACTCTTTGGAAACCAAACCATTTCTCACTGCAACACTTAATCGGGTCTCCTCAGTGAGGGCTATTTCCACACAGTTTATCCCCAATCACTTAGGCTGTAGAGCCATTCGAACAAATGTCACAGGGAAATGGGGGGGTTTGGTAAATGTGTGTGGCCTTTTTCATTCCTACCCCCAAATGGCTGAACCTTATTTGCTCAAATCAAGCAGAGATGATTTCAGCCTGATAGGGGTTACAATGGAAACACTTGTGTAACCTTAATTATATCAGTTGATCATGCTTCCCACTGTTTTACCGAACATGCAGTTCTTTTGTTGCCATCTAGTGGCAAGTACGGAGAACTTTTTAATAACCACCTGTAACTTGCAGTTTGAAACAAAAGGAATATCCATTCGGTAAGGGTATTTATAGCTGTCTTTAATGATGTGGGGTTATGGTACATTACTTTAGAATTGTATGCTAACAGAACTGTGTAGAGTTTTGATACTGGCAGAAACAGGAAGAAATTAACTGATTAATCTGTAGCTCAACGAGGCTAGGATATACAGCAAGTTAGAAACGACAGTGTTTTTCTAAATACTTTCACTATACTGGAAATTCATTGTCAGATTAAAAACTTGTTCTGCAAAACTGTTAATTTTTTTAGTACTGCCAGGAACAGTTTCTCAGAGCTAACCACTGACTAAACTTTGCACTAGTTTAGAGCTGTGATTTAGGCAGCAAAAGTTTTTGTTTTGTAAAGTTTTCCTGGTTAGGGAGAGAGTAACTATCTCCACCAGAAATCAACCAGTCCGCTTTGGGACAGCTGTCTGAACAATTTATAGTTAAAGCTAACATTAAAATTTCCCTTTTTGTGCATGCAGCCTCAGCACAGAAATTAAAATTGATATTACACATGCAAATTCCAGAAGTAATAGTGTAGTTTGTGCATGGACTTGGAGCCAGGAACTCCTAAGTTCTTCAAGACTACAGTGTGTGTCAGCAATGATTAAATCAGTCATTTCAGCTCTGAATAATGTGTAGGTCCCAAACATGAAGAAAGCTGTGTGTGTGGACATTCCTGTTGTTCACTTCCTCCTCCCATCTCTCCCCAATACTTCCTCCTCCTCATTGCTTCTAAAGGATTGTTGTAAGATTGTGGCTTTCGACTGAGTATTGTACAAGCTGTCTAGTACACTTCTTGACAGTAGGGTCAGAATGTCAGACTGTTTAAATTAAAAAGCCTAATTATAAATTCTGGTTAATGTTTTGCAGCAAATCAGTGTGAGAGTCAGTGCAGTTCTGAAAACTGCCTATTGGCACAGGAAGAACAACGTCTGCAGAGTGGAGACAAACAACTGGCTAGACACGTGTTGCTGTGTTTACTTCTCATTGTGGGCCTGTTTGCTGTAAATATTTCCTCTTTCTGACGTTGATTAGATCAGTGGTTTATGACACTTTTTCAAGAACCTATATAGGTAGACCAGTAAAAAGCTTGTAGTTCCCCATTTTTCTGGGTCAATGTCAATTCAGTCTGCACTATATTAAATGAATGTGTGTCTCAGTTCTGTCCCTCATTAGAAGAGTACATCACAAAAGTAATTGTGCTAACTCTGTACCGTTAACACTGCAGATGGCAGTGAACAAGTCAGGGCTGACAACAGTGTGGGGAGGGCCAAAATTTGAATTCTCATTGGTCTGCCAATTCATCAGACTTGTTTCAGGGATATCTTTCTTCACTACACAATAGTCAGCTTTTTAAAAGTGCAGTAGCTCTTTGAAAAGGGGCTACCTAAAAATGGCTCCTTCTTGCTGAACAGATCTGTGCGGATTCAGAATTCAGGTTGCTTTAGTGATGACAAATACGATGGTGATAAACATGGTATAAGAACCTGTATAAAATAAAACAGAAAAACCTATTCATGCTATTTATATTATCACTGTGGACTCCACACAGCCACCCAGTAAGCTGGACTCTATTCCTTTGCTGCATCATCAACAGAATTATTTACTACCTTCCAGTTAGAGCCACCCAGTGACTCCTGTGAGATACCGTTGAAGACTCCAGTCTGCTTGCTGGAGTGTAACTAAGTCAAGATTTGACCTGCAGAAACTCTATTGCTGGTGGTGATGCAGAAGAAGGAAACAACCCAGTTGAACTTTCAGAGCCCAAGTAGAATTTGTAGGGCTGACAAAAAACATACATTTTTACTTGTAAAAAGTGTATATTTGATATAAAAACTAAGAGGAATCACTGAACCCCACAGTGCCATTATTAGTCAGAGCAGAACTGCTTTTTAACTAGGTCAGTGGTTCTCAAAGTTCATTGCACCGCGACCCCCTTCTGACAACAAAAATTACTGCACAACCCCGGGGGGGGGGGGGGGGGGGGGACCGAAGCCTGCGCCAGTCCAAGCCCTGCCGCCCTGTGCTTCAGGGGGGCCTATAACCTGAGCTCCACTTCTCCGGACAGTAGGGCTCGTGCTTTGGCTTTGGCCCTCAGCAGTGGGACTCAGGCTTCAGCCCTGAGCCTCAGAAAGTCTAATGCCAGCTTTGGCACCCCATTAAAATGAGGTCCCGACCCACAGTTTCAGAACCGCTGAACTAGGTCATTGGAAGCAAGTTTTCCTTTTTTTCCAAATATCGTATATCAGACATTTCAAATAGTTACAAATAAATTTTTGTGGTGGCCCACAAGATAGAGGTACCTGAAATTTTGCCCCCGTTTTATCTATAAATCAATTATCAAATTTTTAGTTGCAGAAACCATTAAATGAACTATGAGCCCCTTGCTACTCAAAAATTATTTCACTTTTATGCCCACATGAGCTACCATTTGTTTTTCCAGATTATGTTCAGCTGAAGTGCATACCAGCACCATTTCAGCTGCTATTGAACTTCCATAAAAGCAAGAAACAATGTAGAAAATGCTGGTGTTCAGCTCCGTAGGAATGTTTACTTTCTGCCTTATGAAATATTGGCTCAGACAGGTTTACTACTTATTGATTACCTAAGTATACATAGAGGTTAACATAAAAGAACAAGGTCCTCCTTTGTTTAGAGTATTAGAGGTGCAGGCCCTCAGCAGTGATGGTACGTTTCACCCTTAAAATTGATCAGAATATGTGGGTCCCATTTACAGCTACTGAACCTCACAAAGAATGTAGCAGGTTATTTTTCAGTGACTGTTTTTGTTCTACATGACTTATTGCATAAAGAGAATAAATGAGGTTTTTTTGTTATCTTCTGTGAAGAAGAGATAATTTTCTAACACTCAATTTATATTTTTAACAGAATCTGTCCAGCTGTTTGTGGTGGTTGTTCAACCAAGAACCTGGAAGGCTGTACGTGGAATTGCAGTTCTTTTGTGCTGTATTTAATTTTGGTCAGGTACTTAGCAATGTTTCCTTTGAAATCACTTATTTCTCTTCGCTGCTGACTCTGGTAGCTGCCATCTTTGCATGTTTTGGTAGCAGACAGCACTTTTGTGTTGGCTGAAGTCCCTCTGCCATGCTAAAACCTCCAATTTCTGTTGTGCTTTACTTTCAGTGTTTTGGCTTCTGTGTACCTGAGAGTCTTTTCAACTGCACAGTGTTTTATGGACATTAGAGGGTGATTTACACTGGCACAAATGGCAGCGGGGTTCTCAATGCCTGTTGAAAGTCAAAGGGAGCTAGACCTTGTCTATAGTGGAAGGTTGCCCCAGCTTAACTTAAGGTGTGAATTCACACCAATCTAGTTAAATGGGGCAAAAAGCTGTGTAGCCACGCTCTTACTTCAGTATAATGGTGGCTTATTTCAGTTTGGTTAAATCTGTTCCTAATCATTTTAAACTAAACTGAAATAAGCCACCATCTAGTGAACTAAGCCTTTTGTATGAGTATAACCATATTGTTTTAAAAGATGGTTCAGGTTATATCAGGTTATATATGCAACTTTCTTAGGTAGACAAGCCCTTGGGGACCATACTACCTTTGAAAATCTTCCCCTCACTCATTCTTTGTAGTAGGTGTCCTTTGGCTAAAACACCAAGCATTGAATTGGGAATATTTTCCTCTTGGGTTTAACAGATATTATGGTGCAAACATTGCTGAAATAACATGAAGTACTCTTGGAGCCAAAATGGAACTGAATCCTACGAGGTGCTAGTGCCTTCTAGGATTTGCAGTGTCCTCAGCTCTCATTGATGATGCCAATCAGCATTTCACATCAATGAGAGTTGAGGGTGGTCGGCACTTCACAGAAGAAGCTAGCAATTTGCAGGATCAGAGACATAAAAAAACCTCTGATGTCTTCTGGCAAGCTTCTTAAAATATGTAATCAAAATACATTAGACTTGTGTGTGTGTCATTATTTTACTAGCACACAAATTGAAGAAGTTTTCATTGACAGACAAATTCTCCTTTCCAGCCATCTTTGATAATTTGCTGTCCCAAATCAGTATGTCCTTATGTCACACTTCATCACCTTGGATTAGATTCTGATGCCACATGTGCTGTAATGTGGCATCACTGAATGTATTGAGAATATGGAGTAGGCTGATAAGAAAGGAGTCGGGTCGGTGTATGTGTATACACACACAGACATCTTGGTAATCAGCAGTGATAGGAAAGTACATGCTGAGACTTTCAGTGGAGGGTTGATAAAATGTGAGGTGTATCAAGTTTTCTAGAAAGGGGCAGTGATTCATTTAAACATCCAATTTTCTTTGGCTGCCTACCATGGCATTTTCTGCTTCACAGGCTGTTCATGCAATGCCTCCTGTTTGCAAGTTTTGTATGAGGGGCAAGTGTTCCAGAAGTAAATTGCTATCAACTTATTATCCTCTTTATTTTAACTGGTCTTATCATGCAGATAGCTCTG
Organism: Trachemys scripta elegans; assembly: GCF_013100865.1. Taxonomy (NCBI): domain Eukaryota; kingdom Metazoa; phylum Chordata; order Testudines; family Emydidae; genus Trachemys; species Trachemys scripta. The sequence continues at coordinate 39,593,287 of NC_048308.1, read as the reverse complement.
GAAGGATGTTGTTGTGTTTGTAGTAGCAGATGAGATGTCGATCTACGTGAATAAATTTACCAAACCCCTTGCTGGAGACATTCTTTGACAGCCTATTGCATACCTGCCTCTGTCTGTCTCTTTAGGGTCCAGTATTTAAAGGATCCTTAATCCTATTGATTCTTTGAAATAGTGTCCAGGCCACAAAATTCAATCCTGATGGCACTGAATTCAGTGGATTATTTTAATTGTCTTTTCTTTCCTGGGTCTGAAATAATGTTATTTCTAGGTTTATAATACTGATATTTTTCTGTGTTGTGGTTTTTTTTCCAGGGCTTCATATCCTTTGGTATTTTTGGTTTGGATAAACATTTAATCATTCTGCCATTCAAAAGAAGGTAAATCCAATCTTTCAACACTTACCTAGGCAGATTTAATGCTAAGGATAACTATTAATAATGTTATTGGTCTTTTAAACCTCTACTTCCATCGCTGCTCCTACCTCCTCTCTGCCCATGCTCCTTCCAGGGTGCCACTCCTGAATGCCTCTTTGGTATTAGATTGGCATGGACACATGCAGTGAGCTGCACACTTCTGGCCATGCCCTAATGTCACTGTTGCTGGCTAATCAGAGTCAGTGGGTGCCAGACTGAAAATCTGGTGGGACATAAAAGCTCAGCTGAAACCACGTTTAAACCTTAGCTTACAAATAAGCTCTCGCTGCTAGTATAAGTGAAACTGCCAAAGCCACTGCTGTTTCCCCAAACAAAAGAATGCTGAATATGACTCCCAAGTCCCACACTGCCCCAAGCTGTGGGAAGAACTTAGGTTGTGGCTGGAGCTTGGGAGAGGACTGCCACCCATGGGCAACCCTAAATTGCACAGAGTCTAGGCAGTTCTGAATCCTGGAGATATACCTAGTTCCTTGCCTCCACTCTGCCTTAGCTAGAATCAAGCTTTTGAGTGTTCAAAGGCCAACAGTATATGGGCTAGGAAGTTCTATCATGAATAGCTAGTGTATGCACTATATTATAACATAATTGGTGGAGAATTTTCTCCTGAGTTCTATAATATTTTTCCAGCTTTCATTTTAAATTGCCAGTTTCTTTGTTGAATTCTTGGTTAATTATTTTTCAGGTTTGAATTCCTCTGGGGTAGTAGAGAAGCAGCAGAACATGCAGAGTCTTCTGTACCTGAGGAAATCAGGATGACATGTCAACAGTTTGTTCGTTATCACAGAGATGTCTGTGTCAGAAGCATTGTCAAAGACAGAAGGTGGGGCTCTGTTCCTTTACAGAGGTTCATTTAAACTGCAGTAAACTGTTCAGAGATCACAGGCTGGGAATAATAAGATAGCACTTCCATTAATGTTTACAGCCATGGCAAATGTCTTCAAATTACAGTATACATCAGTGTGAAAGATGAGTTATTTAGCAGCTTGTTTAGTTAACTTGTCTTCAATGGAAACATCAAACCTTATTTTGTTGTGACTAAAAGTATTTGCATGAGAAAAAGCTTTGGGGTCCTAATCCTGCATCCTATACTTACATGCATTTGCTATGGCTACGCCTGTAAAGACTGCTCATGTGATTCTGGATTTGTAGGTCCTTACCCCTTACAAGTACATTCTTGTTGCTTATTCTTCATATGAAGTTATAATCATCTTGTGATGTCACACAAGCTTTCAGAAACAAATCGATGCCCCAAACTGTGTTGGAGGTGGAAGGTGGGGGAGAAGGAGCAGCAGAAGCAGAATAACTTAAACATATTTGTTTTGCAAATACCCATGATATAAAGAAAAGGCAGGAATGACTTTTCTAATCAGAATGCTTCAGATTTCCCCATGATGTGTGAGTAATGCTTTAAAGAAGGATGAAGTAAGGCAATCTGTGACATTTACCCAGGATATAATCTGGACTGATCAGGGCCGGTGCTACCATTTAGGCAAACTAGGCGGTTGCCTAGGGCGCCAAGATTTTTTTTTTTTTTTACAGTGTTCCTACACCCCCTTCCCAAGCGCGTGGTCGCTGCTCCACTTCTCCCGCCTCCCAGGCTTGCAGCGCCAATCAGCTGTTTGGCGCCGCAAGCCTGGGAGGGGAGGAGAATTAGAGCGGGGGCGGCGTGCTCGGGAAGGAGGCGGAGCAGAGGTGAGCTGGGGTAGGGAGCTGCCGCATGGCTCCCCGGGCGGGGGGAGGGAGCTGCCGCGGGGGTGCCTCAGGGCAGGGGGGGGAGGTGCCACAGGGCTCCCCACCCCAGCTCACCTCTGCTACGCCCCCTCCCTGAGCACACCGTCACCGCTCCACTTCTCCCGCCTCCCAGGCTTGCAGTGCCAAACAGCTGTTTGGCGCCGCAAGCCTGGGAGGGGAGGAGAATTAGAGCGGGGGTGGCATGCTTGGGGAGGAGGCGGAGCAGAAGTGAGCTGGGGTGGGGAGCTGCTGCACGGCTCCCCGGGGTGGGGAGCTGCCGTGGGGGGGAGGGCACCTTAGGGCGGAGGGGAGCTGCCACAGGGCTGGGGAGGGGCGCAAGGTGAAAGTTTCGCCTAGGGTGCGAAACTTCCTTGCACTGGCCCTGGGACTAATGAACAGCTCTGTCCCCTCAGTTCTCCAACCTGGAGTCCTTTTTACACGGCTTTGATGTAAGAGCAACCACTCGTGGTCTGCTCTCACACAGCCTCCAGCATGTAACTTCCTTTCAGCTATAGTGTATGAGTGCTATAGCCAGCCACTTGTGAATTACACTGCAGAGCAACACCAGCAAATTCCCAGTCCCAGAGTTTCTCCAGAAATATACGTCTTGTACTACCCAGTGCTCTTCTGGACAATACAAGCTCATAGAAAGTTTATTTTATTAATAGAAAATGATATGCACAAATCCTGTTATCCCAAATGGAGTTTCCCAAATACCTCAATCCAAACACACTGGTTTAGGTAAAACGATAAAACAAATTTATTATCTACAGAAAGATAGATTTTCAGCGACTATGCCTCATTGCTTGTAAAAGTCAGAATTGGTTACAAGAAAATAAAAGTACAACACAACTAACGCTTAACTTAACAAGCTAAAGTAAATTCAAAGCAAAGGTCTGTCTCACCACATGGTTCAGCAGTCTTACTGGCTGAATTCCTTTCAGTCCCCCAGTCCAGTGCTGCTTCCTTTGTCCTTCAAGTGTTGTCAATGCCATGGATAGAGAGAAAGGGAGAGATCATTTGGGGTGTCTGCTCTCCCTTCTTGTAGTTTTTTCTCTGAGAATCATTTCCAGCTGAGACAGAAAGTCTGTTTGTATGGGAACTCCAAGCTGTTTTTGTCAAGATGTAGACTTTTCACTCTCATCCTTTTCCTGCCAAAGAATGGCCACTTAACCAGATGATGGTTCATTTGATTTTGTAGACACCTGGCTGAGGCATTGGCTAGGTTTTGTCTCTGGAAAACTGGTTTCTGATGGCTCCCCAGATTTGGAACATGTTTTAATAATATCATACAGTGGAATCTTTACACACCATGTTACCATAAACATTTTATCAGGACAATAATGGTCAGCAAATTGAGTTTTCAAATGATACCTCACAAGGCATATTTTGTATGAAATTTATCATAATCTTGTAAAAGGGGTGAACATAGGGGTACAGACATTACACAGTTCACGTAGCAGGCTTCCTACCACACAAGCAAACATGGCACATCAGGAAGTATTTTTACAAAATAGACAGGGATGCGCTTTGTACCTACATAGTGCATAGCATAAGCACCGACTCTGTGGGTGCTCTTGGGCTGCAGCACCCATGGGGAAAAAATGGTGGGTACTGAGCACCCAGCAGCATTTCCCCCACCCCCCAGTGCCTCCTGCCTGCCAGCAAGCCCCACCAATCAGTGCCCATGCTGCCCATCCATTGCGATCAGCTGTTTTGCGGCTTGCAGGAGGCTCTAGGGGGAGAGGAGAGGAGCGAGGATGTAGCACACTCAGGGGAGAAAAACGCAGGGCAGGGGTGGAAAGGGCGGGGTGGCCTTGAGGGAAGGGGAGAATGGGGGCAGGGCCTGGGGCAGAGCCAGGGGTTGAGGATCCCCCAGCACAATGGAAAGTCGGGGCCTGTCGTGCATGGCATTTTATCCTCCCTACTATTTCTTTGCTTTTATAGTTTGTTTCATATGATAATTAATCAGACTTACAGAGTAAAACATAAGCCTGCACATATATTTTGGGTCTCTGTATTTAAAAAATACCAATTTCTGATATCAAATATTTGTATTTCATTTTGTATTTGAATATTATATACTGTGCAGCCTTTCTTTCCCACCTTATTTCCATTTGTGAGAAAATGGGTGCAATCCCTCTATCCCTTATTTAAATATTCATCTATTTTCGCCTTTAATTTAATAATACTGTATCTGATATCCTACTATTATGATTTTGGTTCTTTGTTTAGTTGCTCCATTAATATAAGCTAACATTTGTGCTTGTTTTAATTAAAATATAAAGAAGCTCCTTGGTTGTTGCTGTCTTGTGTAGCTGTTAATCATCTTTGTTTGCTCAAATTTCAGAAACTCTGCAGTTAGGTTCCATAGAGCAGATTTTAAATAACCAGAAATATTCATTACAAGTAAATTTCGGAGTAATAGTTTCCTACTACTGTCTAGAAAGTAGTAGTAGTATTGCCTCATGGCTTAAGTCAAAAAAGAAAAACAAAACACTTCCGTCTTGCATCAGTGTCATATTGTTCTTAATTGTTCCCTCTAGTAAATAAAGATTCAGCAAGATAAGCAAATTAAATGACTTATCTACAATATACACAATTATTCAGTGGCTATTTAAACTAGTAGAAAAGGTGAGCATTAAAGTGCAGCCCAAGTACCTAATGCTTCTGGCATTTTACATTTAATTAAATCAGGTATTTTGTTACAGAAGTGGTCATGCTAATTAATACATTTGAAGTAAGTATCCAATAATTTGTATGTGTACGTGTGTTGTTGTAGGATTGCTGTGTAGGTTCTATAAAGTTTATTTTACAGGCATAACAGAACTTTGCATGCATTTTGCTTTTCATTGAGGCGTTTAGGAAAAGGTAATGAAATGTGCATGCCCTTAACATACAGAATTAATAGGTTCTCTTCTAACATACTTTTAACTATCATGCTGTCTTTCCTTGTTTCCCCGTATTTTTTCCTTGCCTTCCCCCATCATGCAGTGGTGATAGCAGATTTACAGAACATATGGGTGAATCATTCCTTTGACATACAGGTGTGGTGCAAAGACCTCGACTGGCATCTTCTTTGGCTGTGAGCTGGTGAACTGGCTTATCCAAGTTGGGCTTGTTTCTGACCGTGGTGAAGCTGTGATGTACGGAGACAGACTGGCAAAAGGAGGAGTCATCCAGCACATTACCAACGAATTTGAATTTCAGGATGAGTACTTGTACTACCGTTTTATTCGTAAGAGATCCACAGTGACTGAAAGCCAATAACTGGGCATGTATTCAGAGATTCAGAGGGGAGGCAACAAAAGGCGAGTTTGTCCTTCTCACCTGCCCTTACCACTGAAATCTAAAGCATTTTCTTTTTATGCAACTTATTGAATTGGGTGTTTCTCACTTGTAATGCAGATGAAATTTGGTGGTTCTTGTTCCACCTAAAGAAAATTTGTAGTAAATGGCCTGCTTTGAATGCTCACTAATGAAAAAATATTTTAATTATTTTAAGTAATGTAACTGTAAAACAAAGTAAGACACTCACAGTTCAGTTATTTTTCCAGTTTGAACGTAAGCAATATAAAACGATTCCTCATCCCCAATAAAACTGCACTTAGCTGCTGATGGCACATAAAAAACTTTAAAACATTCTATGTTAAGAATATTTCCTTCTCCTGGTGAATTCCTGAGCTCCCATTTAAGTTAATGGGAGTTTTTCCTTTGACTTAATGGGACCAGGATTCCCCCCTGCCCACTCCTGTTACTTGGGACCCTTGCAAAAACAAGGAACTCTATGTTCAAATTTTTACCTCTCAGTTTATGCTGCTTATTCCTCCCTTGAAGAGACAATCCTCTGTTTGTGATGATGTTAATTGCTGTGAAGATGATCATGATGTCAAGGAATTAGAACTGAGAAATGAGCAGATGAACAATTAACAAAGATCCTGGTTTTATACAAGTTTACCAAGTCTTAAAGAGATGTTTTTAAAAAAACAACCAACCAAACAAAACCCTAGAAACATCACAGAATATAATGAATTCTAAGTAGTTTGTTTTCCAAAGATTTTCTCTTAGGCATCAGTAACTCTGCAAAGACAGAGTAATTAGCAAATTACACCTTCATCTTCAAACCCTAGAAGCAATAGCAACTCTTGGTGGGGCGGTAGATATTTAGTACCTCTCCAAATCAACCCAAAACTTTGAACAAAGCATAAAACCTCTAAACTAGGTGTAATGAGTTTAAAATGCATGATCCAAAGAATCCTTGTTTAACTTCTGAACTTGGTTTTAGAATATCTAAGTATCTGAAAATTACATTGTCTTTATCAAAGCTTTATTTCATGGATACAAGATAATCAAATTCTAATAAACCCCGGTAACCTCCCTAAAATGTTCAAATAGTTACTCGAGTACTGTATGTTGTATTCATATCTAACTTGAATGTACTGAAAGGAGAGTTTGAGTCCATGTTATCTATAATAATTTGAAATGGCTAAAGCAGAACCCTGGAGTATGGAATAGCCCTTTTTACCGGCCTTTTAAAACTGCAACAAGAGCACTAAATTGTTGCCATAAAATTTCTAATCACTATTGTAATTGAAAAAACAGGAACAAAATCTGCTTTGTTTCCTCATCTGGAGTATCTACATGTATAGAGCAATTTCCCTCAGACTCCCCCCCCCCCCTTATTTTTTTTTAAAGACACAGATTTTACTTTACCTTTTTATGTGGCCATTATCTGCTAGTAGTAAGAATTAGTCGTTTTAACAGGATAAACCACAATACAAGGAGAAGTGACTTTACAGTAGCTACAATGTGGATGTTGCACCACATGCATGCAAGACTGACACTGAGAAAGCAATTCCTTTTTGCTGTCAAATATATAGTCTTATTGCACGTTAGTCTGCTGTGTGCATTGATGCAGACAGTGCCCTATTGTATGCTATACAAACTAAGATTTTCTTTTTCCACAACAAAGAAACTGACATTTGTAACAGGCGGTGGATTAGCATAATCCATGAGTGAAATGGATGGCGTAATTTTGTTACACTGCAACAGCTGAAAACAGCTGTGTCAAGCTATTTTGGATTAATTATAGATGTGTGTGTTTTAAGAGTAGAAGCAGTTAATATCTCTGGCTTCTGAATGTTGCTACTTCTCAATAAATCTATAGTTATTTATCTTGTGGTTCTGAATGTTTATGTATTGTAATTTCATGGGTTACCTGAAGAGGCCAAACACTATAGGAAATACTTTTATCTCTTTGGCCTGGTCTACACTGGGGGGGAAGAGGCGGGTGTCGATGTAAGATACTCAACTTCAGCTACGGGAATACCGTAGCTGAAGTCGATATATATCTTATTCCGACTTAACCTCCCGTCCTCATGGCGCAGGATCAACGGTTGTGGCTCCCCCGTCAATGCCGCTCGCTCAGGTGGAGTTCCGGAGTAGACAGGGAGCATGTTCAGGGATCGATATATCGCGTCTTAACGAGACGCGATATATCGATCCCCGATAAATCGATCATTACCCGCCGATACAGCGGGTAGTCTGGACGTACCCGCTGTGAGGGACTTCTCTTCCTAACACTAGAGACTTGGGAATCCTATTTTTTGACTTCTTTTAATTCCCCCAATGCCGCTCTTTAATTAGCTGGAGGGCATGCTGTTGACTGTTGAAAGAAATCAATTAAGTGGAGACTATTGTTCTGTTCTCCTACCTGAGTTAATGAGGCGGCCAATCTAGCTGTGAAATATTTTAAGTGACTCAACTCCCGTTAATTGGCTTTCTAAATTTGGTGAGTTCTCCATTCAAGAAATTGGCCTGGTAAAGTATTGAATATGCCCATTATCAGCTTAATAACATGGCATCTGTTGGACTCTTGTATTTAAGGTTAGTTAATTATGGGTGAACATCAGCTTTGGCAGTATCCGTATATAATTTGGCAGAAGTTTGTCCAAATTGCAGAACGATAATTCAAATACTCTGTAGAATGAAGCACTGAGCTCTAACTTTTTCTTTGCATCTGAAGAAGTGAGGTTTTTTACCCACAACAGCTTATGCCCAAATAAATCTGTTAGTCTTTAAGGTGCCACTGGACTCCTTGTTGTTTTTGTGGATACAGACTAACAGGGCTACCCCCCGCTACCTAACTTTCTCTTGTATGTTCCTAGCCCTTTCCAAAGGAAGCAGTGGAGAAATAGGGCATTTGTACTAGGTTTCACAATAGAAAAATATTAGATAATGTTTTTCAGTGAATTGTTTGTAAACAAATTTCCTCCCCTAACGTTTGAAAATCAAGGGAGTGGGGGGTCTCTACACCAAATGTGTGCAGAGGTTGCCCTCTAGAGGATACTTTAGCTTTCAGTTTAATATAGTTCCTTCTCTCCTTCCCTTATATTTTGGCCAGAGTCTTGTCTGAAAGAATTAAATCCCAGGGTGCATGACAGCAAAATATCGTAATATCCATCAGTTCACCCACCTCCAGAATCTAGCACACCATCTACACTACATATTACTTTAGGCCAGGAAAGGGAAAGCCTTATAGAGACTACAGGGGAATAGCCGAAACGTCAGTGCCATGTTGGAATCTAGGCTGCGCACATAACGGGACATCCCTACTCATTATGATCAAGTAGTAAGGTAGTCCAATTTATGACTTGGTGTAATGCAGTGATGAATCAAGCACTATCTTGTGGAAAAGTACAGTTCTTACTTCACAGTCCTACCCACCACAGTCTTAGTGACTAAGGCTTGAGCTAAGTTCTGACCCAACAGCTTCTTTCAGTACCTGAGTTTTAACATGAAGCTGTCCATTTGAGTGCCCTTCTGGAAGGTGTGACAAAATCACCGCCCAAAGTGGTACAACTGCCAATGGCTCGCTGTCGAAAACAGACATTCAGTAGGAGCTGAGGTGGAACACAGCAAATCACTTTATTCAAAAATATCCCCTTGACAGTTTCTGAACATTCTTTGTATTACTGAACCTTTAGGAAATCTTGTGGAGGGTTCTAAGTGTTTGCTAGCACAGACACAGAAAAGTCACGGTCACCTTAATCAAACTTCTATAGAAAATGTTTTACCTACTGGCATTATTTGTAACGCCTCTGATCACTCAGCCTAAAAATCTGCATGTAAAACTTATCTTTTCAGTTTGCTTTGTATACTTGACAGCACTCCACTCAGTTGCAATTTCAACTATTGTTTGTGGGCTCTTTCACATAGTGATGGAAAGGATACAGTTTACAAAAGAGTAACCCTGGATTTGTAAAACTACAAATCATCAAGGTGTCTCAATGGCAGATGGAGTGTCTGAAAGAACTTAGTTCTTGAAATTGACTACATAAAGATGATTATCACTTTGATGGGGACAGGGGTGATACAGAGTTGCTAGAATTCTATAACTCTTTGTATAACAACTACATACGGGATTCTTGATTTCATATAAAAGGGTGAGGACTCTAAGGCCTTGTCTACACTGCCAAGTTTTTTCGATGAAAGACAACTCAGAAGGCCTTGAATGGGGGTGTGTGTGTCTGTGTGTGTGTGTCTTTAGACCAAAGAGGGAACAAGGGTAAGATTATGCACCCAATACTTCACTCTGTTAACATTACTAATGTGTGTGATAAAACAAACCAGTATAGAGCCATTGGAGGGAGAGGTGACCTACTTTCAACACCGGTATGCATTGTACATGGGATGTAGCCCCTACACAGAGAAAAGCATCTACAAAACTATTGTAAGGCTTTGGCAGGTGGTATTCACAGTAGCTGTAGGATACGAGGGTTTCCTCTGCTTGGATTTTTCATGCCTCTGCTAGTGGGTGGTGTTCCTAACACAGAGAAATATTACAAGAATGTTTTCTGTCAGTATTTTGCTGACTAAAGTAGGTATTTGGTGCTAAATAATTAGATGTTAGTCTATCTCTATACAATTTTAATATATATATGAAGAACTGCAATGAAAAGGGGTCCTGCACTCTATTTCTATTACACAGGCTCAGTTATAGGCACAGAAAAGCAACAGTTTTAAATGGAGAAAATATACAACTAGGTAAAGTTCTTCAAATTTATCCAGGAAAACTGTTTTTTTTTAATTTGTATAAATTTATCTCTGATTTCTGTGCTAATACTGATTGCAGTTACTAACTGGTTACAGACAATTTGAACTGATTTTTAGTATCCCAGTAATATCACATGTTATTTTTATACATTCTATACTTCAGATACTTTTAGGTATTTTCTCTTTTACAAGTCTACCTTACCTTTTGCTTGGTTTCTGTATGAATGAAGTCAGAATCCTGCATCTGTACTTCCACTCTCTTGCCAAGAATATGAAGGTAATGTTACAATGACTTTAATACAGGGTCAAGGATTTAGCTTTGTTGAAATAAATCTTTAATAAATTAGCAGCTTTGGCAAGACAAGTTACGAATAACAAGGTGTTCATCTAAAGAAGAAAAGTTTAAAGAGTCTCTCTTTAAAACTGTCATGCTGTATGAGTATGCACACTTCAGATCTTTAAATACTCAGACCTATTATTCATTGTTCTTGTGTGTTTTAAACAGGCAATGATTCAATAAAAAGATTGTTATGAAAAACAATCCAGTGCTGTCTTGAAAAGTGCACTGGCAGAATTCATTTCAAAGTAATCATAGAGTAGTACATAAAACCAAAACACTTCTTTCTAAATAAAGGTTAACAAATGTATAAGGATGTCAAAGCTTAAATGTTTTGTGGTAACTGGCAGGACATTTTGTATTGCTAAGATACCAAACACTCATTACCTTAAAGCAACTTGAAAGTCTAAGCCATTTTAACACATTTCAGTACAACTTAGTTATTGTAAAGTTGAAGCTGTAATTTGGTTTTAAAATGGCAGATTACTTTAGGCATACTCATACTCAGTGTGTTAATTTGAAAGTTAATTTGTCATCCATAATTGTGGAAGTGGCAATGCAAGTGTAAAGTACATGTATCCTATTAGAGTAATACTAGATTGAGCTATAGTCTATCCTAGTGTACAACTGTCATGAAAACTTATTCCTGACAAGTAAAATATTTTTCTTAGTATGGCAATAGTACAAGTGGAGGATTATTAGCAGAGAGTTAAAATAAGTATTGGTGCTGCGACATTTGTTTTACAGGAATAAAATAATCTCAAAGATGATGCATAATAGTGGCTTCTCCATTTTGAAGAGTCCTCACTTGTCCATTTTAATTCAGACAGTGAAATTATGCTGTGATGATCAACTTGAGTAACATTTCTTGAGTATAAAATCTACATGCATATTCACAGAGTGAGTTGTTCAGATCAAAGATGCAGCGAATGAAAATCTTAATCGTAAAATAACCAAGCATTTCAATACCTACTAGGCCTTTTAATATTTAGTTGTTATTCAAGTTGGTTCTAACTAGAATTTCACCTAGTTGTCAAATTCTTTATCTACAGCCAAGTGTCACTTAAAGGTAAAACTATTCCCTACCTTTGAAAACCTTTCTTGTTTGATCATTATCAAAAGCCCATGTATAAGATGCTAAATGCCTAATCAATGAAAAATTACTTTTGGAAAGTAAGATTTGATCCCTAGAGCCATACAACTACAAGGGATGAAGATGACCAAGACCAAATTCCACTACATGTGATTTATACACTTAGGCAATATGTGTTGATTTCCTCTTCCACACACTGTGAAAAAAGGTTAACAGCTTGGTTAACATCAAGACATCCCTTTTGCAGGATTGATTCCATCTTGCTAATTTTCTCTTTCTCCAGCTTCCGAATCTGTTCCAGCATCTCTTTACCCTTTTCCTACAAAAACAAAAAAATACATTTCCCAATGAAACTCTAACCACACTGTACAGTTTAAAACAGTCTTGCTATAGTCAATCATCTTCCTACTTAGGCTCTTGTACCTTTGCCTATAACAACAATTTGTGATGGTAGTGGGAATAATGCTGTCCAGTTTGTGTAGGTTACATAGTGTTCTTGCTCAGGTGCTCTGTCCCTCATACAGTATTTGTCCCATCTACCTACAACTTGCAAATCTTTAGTGTGAAGGGCTGGAATGGTAAAAATAAAAGCTTCAGTGCTTTCACCAGCAAAACTTCATTGTGCAGAAGTGCCTTTTTAGAAATGGGGGTATGTTTAGATTCTGAATAGCCCTGTCTTTGGATGGCATCCATTTTTGGACTGAAAGTTTAAATACTTCAACAAAAACAGTGACCTTTTAGAAGTCAGCAACTAGCCTCCCTGCTCCACAACAGGCAATTCTGCTGATGAGGAAAACGGGGGCCTGTAATTCTCTAAGGTGGTACCAAAAAGGAAATGGAGCTTGTTTCATATCATATAGTCTTGACCTGCCCTTAGCAGCCTTAAACAAAACAGTGATCAAAGCCTGAGCCCTGTCTAGGCGACAGTCTTGCCCATTGCTGTCATCAGCTTATTTGTGCTGATGGAAATTAGGGCTCTCGCTACTCCTAATGTAAACACAGTCACAGTGTGGCAGAGCTGTACGCTGTACTAATGCAGTAAGCATGCTCTGAAATCCTCATCTGGGGCTGGTGTGCTTACTGCTCCGCTGCTTCAAGTTTCTTCTGAGGATGTATTAGTGGGACAGTGTCACCAGGAGCTACAATTGGAGCCTGACTAAAGATGGTATGAAAAGGAAAGGAAGACAACTGGACTTAGGCGTAGGAAACAGAAGAGTCAGGAAATCCAGAAAAATGATTGGCTTGATGCCACATCCTTGGCAGTTAGAACAAAGGAGCTGGCAGGAGTGATAGGGAGGGCCCAGCCCGAGAGAAGCCAATCACACTACTCTTGGTAATAAATACTCCAGGATTTCTATATTTAGCATCTATTTTCCAATAATACTTGGTGAAAACCAGAGGTCCCCATCTCCCTCAGAGTCAAACATCCCATAATATTCATCCCTACTCCCCTTTCATCATTTTAGTCTGAATTAGCTAAGGTAGCAACACCTGCAGTGTCTTCCCGCAGAGGGGACTGGACTAACTCATCGACCACCTAGAACCCCTAAAATCATGTTCTCCCTCCCACTTACCCTGCTTTCAGTTTGAGTGGGGTATTAGAAGCAGAGCCGTGGTCAGAGGAACGTGGTGCTTCCTAACCCTGTATTTACACAAAACTGGGCTCCCTGCAGCTCCTCTCCACTCCCCCTTCACCCTCCATGTCCACTGTGGTACCTAGCTACAGCTTCTCCCAGAATCTGCCAACATTGCTGCAGCCGCTTAGCATGTGCCTGCTAGGCAGCTCCCATTTTAAAGCCCCCTTCCCACCCATCTACCCGCTGCTGCTCCCATATACACTGCTCCAAAGAGTGCACCAACCCCCAGCGTACTTTAGACCTGGCCCTAGTGGTTACAGGGCTTTATACTGAAATCCTTCTGGTGAGTCTAAGCAGACTCCAAACCTCAGCCTTTTTGTAACTGGTCATCCTCATATTGGCCTACATACACCATTGGTCAGAGCAATTTATGAAGAATACATTAATATTTATTACAGCAAGTCCATGGTACCACTAGCTGATTTAAATTAAAATCCTCATCATTCAACATGCAATCTGGAGCTCAGGCAGTACCATCGCAAGCTATTATGATATTAACTCAAACCGGTGCTGAGCACATTGATGCACTTATTCAGTGGTGTCCAATGTGGGGCATTCAAGGGAGACTTACGAAGAAAAGCCTGTGACTTTAAAACTGAAGTGTTCGAATCAATCCTGTCGCTACAAGGAAGTGGTAACAGGCACCCCAACCGCTCCCTTTAGACCCAAGAGCAGCAATTGTGATTGCTGGGAGTGCTCTGACCAGGGGCCATTCCTTCCGTGCTGGGGCTGTTGAATAGTACCCCCACAGTCTGGCTGGTGCAATTACAGGAGATGGAAAGTGTAGTCTGGTCTGCTCCATTCCAGGCTTTGGGAACCCTAGGCTGAGCAGGACAGACGTTTGACTGGCCATGCCTGAGCCTAGGGAAATAGTTGAAGGATTGATGGTGGCTCCTGGGCATTTCTGAAATGTGTACATACTAGAGGCTGAATAGATTGTACACTGGTGCACTACATGAATATTCTTTACCGTCCAACAAACTGGAGCATTAAATAGTATCACATCTGCAAACCATGAGTGGAGTGAATTACCCAAATCACCACCTTGCACTGAAATCGAACGTACCTTGAAGGTTTCCATAACCACAGCAGCACTTTCATGTTGCTTATAGAGTTCATGTCTTCGATCTGGCTTAGTCAGAAACCGTGGCTGCTTCTTCACTGGATCATCATGACCAAATGTTGGTGAGCTGGTTTTTAGTAACTGAGTAATATTTGGCACAAAAATAAAAGGCTTAAAAACAGACCTAGAGAGAGGAAACAGAACACAGATCCTTTATTGATATAGTTTTATTAAAGGTACCAAGCAGAAGTCAATGCCTCCTTGTATTTTCCTTTCATTTATCCCCTCTACTCCCACTGGAGAAAGGCATCAAATAACTCGTAGCCTTGTTGTAATTACTCAGATAAAATGTGTATGAAGTCTCCCCACATTTACATCAATGTTATGTATGTACGTAAAGGGGTAATGAACCCCTAAATTATGACTTATGCATTTGGCGCTCACTACATTTCAGGACTTGTTTTAAAATAATAATAAAATGAAACTAATAAGCAAGTAAATGACACCATCTTATAACTTAGAAAACATTTGCTAACTTTTCATTTTAATTAGTTATTGCATCACCTGTCAGGGTCTGGAGTTCCCGTAAAGAAATGAATACAAGGGAGATTAGGCTCCTGAGGTAGGATGGAGACCATACTTCCAGTTGTCATAAATCCTCCTTCCATATTAATGCCACTCTCTTTATCCCGAAGAATTTCCATCATTGTTTCAGAAGTTATATTGCCTGTTTAAAATACAAAATAATGAATTTACAGACAAGACTATTAGCAACTAAATACCAGCTACTCTAGAACTGTTTGCTTTACTCCTCACATTTTTCAAAGATAATGTTCATGTTAATATGCTATGTTGGCAAAAAGGCCAACAGGTGCAAAACAAGGGATATCAAACTAGCTTCTTACACAGTAGTTAAAAACATGAAAGAGACACTTTAGCTCTGTGATAAAAGCAATCGATCCTTCAGCCCATATACATACTGAAATAAGCCACATGTTTAAAATAGCAAATAAGATTACTGTTTTATTTTTATCTTTTCTGATAAGGAAATGACAATGAGATATTGCATTTATGACTCAAGTGCTATAACAAATGTATTTTGGACTTCCAAAGTGTATGATAAATAATAAGCCTAGCAAATAGTTCAGAAAAAATAACTTTTCAGATGAAAATTCATAGTTCAAGATTAAAGACTAAACTTCCTAAATGCTATGTGGGAGTTAAGCAGACAAATCACAGTATTGCTTACTGGTATTATCTCTGTACAAATCCCACTAGACTGCTTTGAAAATGTAAAACTAATAACTTTATGTGGATTTCCTATGCACTGCTTTGAAAATGCACCTCGAAGAGATTAGACTATTACTATTTTACTTCCCAGGTAATTTATATTTCAAGATGACCCGCTGAAATGACGCACTTGAGAACAATCAGTTTTATATCTTGAATGGAATGGAACCACACTAACGTAGCCACTTGTGAAGGGCTATGTAATACTGATCAGCAAGCACCAAACTAAATAAGGCAAACTTGAGTTCAGCATCCTTGTGAAAATAATTTTCTTTCTGAGATGGGGTGAACGGAACCCCTTCATTGGTATTGGCTGTTCTTGTGAAAATTCTAATAGTAAATTATTTTAAAGTAGTTAGCGTTCAAATGCTGCCTCTGTTTTTTATATACTGTAGTGGTTTATGTGAATGCCTAGTGATGTACTGACAATATTTTAACAAGGGCATCTACAGACATGTTTTCTCCAAATCTGGTATAACAGGTGAATAAGTGCTTATATAAAAGAGAGAAACAGCTAATCTATTCATTGGTTTTTCCATTTTAAAGGGATATTGGCAACTTGAAACCTCCTACACATGCAATGTTTCCCTCATACCATCTCTCAGTGGATTAGGATTTCTAGTTTAAATGGCCTTGCCATTTCTAGTTGAACTAAGAAAGGACTGCTGCTCCATGAGAAAACTTCAGTTGACTTGTCCAAGGTTCCCTGTAAATGATGCAAATTGCAACCCATGCTGCGCTTCAAGAATTGCACATGGTTAATTAACCATGTGCACTCTTCTCCAGTGTATGGGCACGAGGAGGAAGCCAGCAAGAGGAATTCATCACAGTAAACCAGACAGGCAAATGAAGGACACTAAAGAGAGGAGGCAGTTTTCATATTTGGTCAAGGTCAGTCATTGCAAAGCAAGATTGAGTGCAGGTCAGCAGCTTGTCCAGCAGGCACTATGTATTAAATTTCTCTTGTCTAGATCAGGTTTTTGATTCTCCTGGGTTCCTCATATAGTCTCTCAGTAGCTACTTTACAAATATAAATATCATAGCTATTTTAAAAGTTTCTCCACACACCAAAGATCAGTAGACTGGAAGACTTTTTTTTTTTAAGCTATTGGGAGAAGAAGCTTGGAAGGGTAGAGTATGATAACTATGCCTTTGTTGCTGCTCTAAATTAAATCACTTTTAAGGCATGGATTTAAAAAAAAATCTAAAGGAAATGAAACTATATCAGGCTGATAATTTGAATACCTAGGGTGATTTAAAAATGGTTGAGGTGAATGCCGGAAAATGGGGATTTAGGTGAAAATGCTGATAGAACCTTAACACTGCTATAATACAGGTATTAAGTATTCAAAACCTGCAATTCCCAAAATGGATGCAAGATTTACATGATCACCAGAGTAAGATATCTATAGGTAATTCCCTAGCATGCAGTGAATAAGTGCTAAAGCTGGGGTGACAGCTCAAAAAAACAAAAAGCACCCAGGGATGCAATTTGATTTCCGTTTAGATTAATCATTTCAAATGCAACAGTGAATACGGATGCTATTTTGAGGTATATGTAACACAGTTAAAAGCTGCCACACACAAGCATTTGGAAGAGAAGTAGTAGTTTCTCTCTGCATAAATGTGAAAAAAGTCATGTTCATAAGTTGGTAATTAAGAATTTCCTCTGATAGTGCTGTAAATTCCTTTATCCTGCTTTCAGACAGGGTGTTTTACTAGACTATATAATTTTAACAGTAACATTTTTTAAATCTATGTTTTTAATATGAGTATCTTCAAGTCCAACAAAAAAAAAAGGTGAGATTAGGCAGAATGACTTCATTTTCATATGAAAATAGTGTTCAGAGGTGGGTTCAGTTAGGCACTGTACTAATAGAGGCCTGCCCCAAAGCTTTCCCAAGCTTGTATGGGTGGCAGTGAATTTTTGGAAGTCGTCTTTTTTTTTCTGGCAAGTAGGTGGATGGAAAATAACCCACCTGCCTGAGCCTGGAACCCCTTTCCACACCCTGAACGCCTCATTTCTAGCCCCACCCCAGAGCCTGCACCCCCAGCTAGAGCCCTCGCCCTCTCCTGCACCCCAACACCAATTTCGTGAGCATTCATGGCCCGCCATACAATTTCCATACCCAGATGTGACTGTCGGGCCAAAATGTTTGCCCAGCCCTGGCCTATAGGTATGGCTGCAGTATTAAATGTCTAATATATAAAATTTGTTTATGATTTCTCTCCACCCAATTCAGAAAGATGCAAAAAATATTAGAAAACTTAAAAATAGTGAAAAGCCCTTAAAAATCCAATCACTCTAATATTGTCTTCAATTGAATTATTATTGAATTAATCCAGTGTATGTACTTACTACCATAGCAGACATTTTAATCGCTTGAATTAAATGCACACAGCATACTAAATACTTTATGTGATTTGCTATAGTCAAATAATAATGGGTACCTTTGTGTTTATTCAGTAGCTTATAGCCTTCACAGTATCTGCCCCTTGAAGTTGTCATTCTGGCAGTATTTACGTAGGAATATACAGCAGCAAAATCAAATTCTTTTTCACCATCCCACCAGCCTTTGCTCTTAGCGTAATCTCTCATTGTGGGATGTTCCCGATCAATCTTGGTTGTGATAGAGAGCTGGTTGGAGATATTCCGCACACCCTCTGTTTGTAAAGTGGGGAAAGAGATCATTTAGTATCTTTTATGCAGTGATTTATCCAGTATTTTATTTGTTTATATTTAGCTTACTGAAACGTATTTTATATTTTACAGCTTTTTTGAAGTTCTCATGTAACCTGCTGAGTTCCCCTGCAGTCATGGGGATATTTTTGGCTTCTCTCTCTCTCCCCCCATCACACACATCCAGGCCATATCCAAATTCTGCTGCTGCTGCTTCATCCACTGCAGCTCTGATATTCACTTTTATTTCCATTCCCACAGCCAAGTGTTTTGTTCAGGTTCTCGTTATATACCAGCTCAACTACTATACCGGCCTCCCAAACAATCATCTTCTCTGCCCATCAATTTGATCTGCTCACTCCTCTTTGAATCCTTCCTATGGCTCCAAATCTATTATCACATCAGTTTTTAAACATCTTGTCACCACCCTTAAAGCTCTACATAATTCTGCCATTCTCTTGTCATGCTTTACATTGCCCATGTTCTCTCCTCGATCGATGTTTGCTTTCCCATTCACCTCTGTGGCCCCCTATATATGGTACAACCTCCCTGAGCTCATCTGTAAGCCCCTATTCTGCCTACAATTAAGTCCCTTCTAAACACCCATTTCTGTAGTGACATGAAAGCAACGTGGCACACACGTACCCAGAAGCTAGCTGGATCTCCCACATCCTAATGAAGCAATTGGTATATGAAAAGTGGGGAATTACTAATGCTATTGCAGTGGGAATATTTAAAACCCTAATGAAGAAAGTTACTCATACCTTCTATTTTCTCTGCTGCCCAGTATTTTCCTGAAGTCTCCAGTACCCACGCCTCCTTTCTATCAGCTATCAGAAAACTGTTATGGTAGGTAAATGCCATGTGACTCTCCATACAGTTTCCTCCTTGTCCATATTTTTCTAGCAAGTCAACCATGACAGTGAGGGCATTTTCAGCTGAATCTGCTCTTTCGAGTCCAAGCCTAAACCAAAATTAAGATGTTACCTTATGTACTTATCTTGTTTTAAAAGAATTCTTGAACATGAATATTCAAGTTGAATCTGAACAGTGAATACTGTGGTGGGGTGTAGATACCCTGTCCCTGTCTAAACCAGAAAGGGATCAGACCCCTTCACTGGGAAGAAAGGAGGAACCTACCTGAGTTCCTTGTTAAGCTGCTGGACTGTATATCTGATTGGCTGTGCCTCCTCCATGGGGGAGGATGCAATAAAATGGAAGTGTGTGAGGGAGGAAGAAGGTTCCTAGGACGTGTCCTCATTCACCCCCCATTCCCAGGTGGGAATTAACTGCCTGCTTTGAACTAAGAAAAAAGGGTTAAACTATTGGCAGAGACTTCTACCATAGTAAGACTTGTTTTGTTCTTAATTGCTTGTTTCTGGCCAACTGGAAATTGGCAAAAAAAGAAGCTGGCCTTTTTTTGTTTTTGTACATTTGTTTTATTTGGGGATCTGTGACCAAAACTGTGACAGAAAAAAATTTGGGGAAGAACATTACATGGCATAACCCCAATCCCTCCAACTGCAATTGTGTGCTGTGAGAATTTCAATTCATAATTATATCTTTAAAAACATTCTAGTAGTACTGATAGAACAATTTCTAATATCTTCATTTGCACAATGACAAGTTTCAGAGTAGCAGCCGTGTTAGTCTGTATCCGCAAAAAGAACAGGAGTACTTGTGGCACCTTAGAGACTAACAAATTTATTAGAGCATAAGCTTTCGTGGGCTAGAGCCCACTTCTTCGGATGCATATAGAGTGGAACATATATTGAGAATAGAGATATATATGATAGATGCTCTAATAAATTTGTTAGTCTCTAAGGTGCCACAAGTACTCCTGTTCTTCATTTGCACAGTCCATGTTAATTCTCAGCCACCTCTAAGATTCACAATGACTTTAACAGAAGTTGGAGCAGGCCTTTCTTCCTAGAAGTGTTCATAATTTAACCAAGAGCAGAACAGCAGAGTCCTTGCCTTCAGAGATATGTTCGTATCTATATAAAAACATGTATCTGGGTTATAACTTAAAACCAAATTCAACATAGTATATCTATCTAAATACAATTAGAGTATGTACCAACCTGAGGAGGTCCATGCCTAGAAGTGCTTCATTATCACAGACTTCTTCTCGTCCCCACACTGCTTCATTCCCAATGCAAACTCCATGTTCATTGGCTCCCATTTCAGCACCCCATATCCAAGATGGACGACTCAAAACAACCGCGTATGTTTTTGCTGCTTGCTCAATTTCTATATAAGTGCACTGCAACATAAACCATGGCATGAGAAATGTAATCAAAAAGCTACTTAATGAATGCAGGGCCTGAAAGTTTTCATTCAGCTAGGTTTCCTTTGTGAGAGGAGCTTCCAACAACAACCAACAAAATCATATCTTACTTAAAATTCCCCCTCTTCTCCTTATCCCACAAAGCCATACAATAGTAAACTATCATTAAAAAAACCCAAATTCAATAGAAATACATGTATATACTATGTAAGTGACGTAGTATAATTAATAGGAACAAGCTCTCTTTAAGGGTTCTCCATTCCTAATTTGCATCGGAAGACAAAATAATATCTGGTTTCCTATCCAAATGATTAGAGGGATACCCGCACATACTTTGGATCCCCAAACTCTATCTATTTTAAAATAACAGAGGGTCCTGTGGCACCTTTAAGACTAACAGAAGTATTGGGAGCACAAGCTTTCGTGGGTAAGAACTTGCATTGAAGTGCAATGGCTGAGCCATTACAAACATTGAATCTATCTCCCCTTGTAAGTATTCTCACACTTCTTAACTGTCTGTACTGGGCTAGCTTGATTATCACTTCAAAAGGTTTTTTTCTCTTAATTAATTGGCCTCTCAGAGTTGGTAAGACAACTCCCACCTGTCTATGCTCTCTGTATGTGTGTATATAGATCTCCTCAATATATGTTCCATTCTATATGCATCCGAAGAAGTGGGCTGTAGTCCACGAAAGCTTATGCTCTAATAAATTTGTTAGTCTCTAAGGCCTAGTCTTCACTTACCGGCTGGTCCGGCGGCACGCCATCGATGTTCTGGGATCGATTTATCGCGTCTGGTTAAGACGCGATAAATCGACCCCGGATCGATCCCGGAAGTGCTCACAGTCGGCGCCGGTACTCCAGCTCGCCGAGAGGAGTACGCGGCGTCGATGGGGGGAGACTTCCGGCCGCGTCTGGACTGCGGTAAGTTCGGACTAAGGTACTTCGAATTCAGCTACGTTATTAACGTAGCTGAATTTGCGTACCTTAGTCCGAAGTCCGGACTAAGTGGGGACCAGCCCTAAGGTGCCACAAGTACACGTGTTCTTTTTGCATTGAAGAAGCGAGGTTCGTACCCATGAAAGCTTATGCTCCCAATACTTCTGTTAGTCTTAAAGGTGCCACAGGACCCTCTGTTGCTTTTTACAGATTCAGACTAACAAGGCTACCCCTCTGATATTTTAAAATAGTTCTCCAATCAAGGTCATTGGTTGTTAAACAGGGCTAGGGAGGTAGTTAGCTACATATTTCAAAAGGCCCGCAAACTAACTTCTATGCTGCAGCTAGATCAGGGTCTAGATTTTCTGCTGTAGGAGATGTTGGGTATCTATAAATAAACTAACATGCTACTAACAGAAATCTTCATCACAAAAGGCCAAGCATGACTTAGAATGGGACCCACAAAAAGTGGGTTTAGAGTGCGTCAAATAAAAGAAAATCCTCAAAAGCAGAATCTGAGGGGGTGCACTGAGCTGACTCTCACTGCACTAAGTCAGGGGGTATTTTTGATGGAGGGTTACGGTCCGGCTGTGCTATTACACAGTAATACGAAACTTATACCATTTTACATCTTGTGCTTGGCCAAACCTAGGAGTTTTATTTAAACTAATGTTTAATTCTTTACTATTTGTATTATATGGTGGACAAGCACCCTTAGTTTCTGTTCACGAACACTTTGCTCTTACCTCAAGCTTGTCTCCTGCCTTATGAGAAGCAGCAGGGAAATAGACTATCTCTTGCACTTCATCAGAGGGTCTATCTGAATTTTTTCCAAAAACAACCCGGCTGCCAACTGTTGCTGGAGGCAGCGCCACAAATGTGTCACAGGAGCAAGGTTCAGTGGTTCTCGAAGCCATCCTTGAAATAAATAATCGGGTACAAGAATGAAGTTAAAATTCAGAGGCGGGGGTGCTTCCCATGCATAGGAGCCGAGTGCAAGGAAGGCATTTGACCGAGGACTGCAGGCTAGCGCACCGGTAGCTGCACGATTACTTTTTTCTGGCATAGGTCCCCGAACCACAGACTTAGAAACCACCCTCTGGGTAAGAGCTGACGTGCCAAATGGCAAACGGAGCAGTGCCTTGCGGTAGCCGGGACTCGAGGCCGCGTTCCCTGCCCCCGGACGGGCAGCAGCCCCAACCCGCTACGGCAGCGGCGCCGTTATTGCAGCCCGAGCTCGTCTCGCTGTTCCCCTCAAGAGGGGGCGGGGTACGGGATCCCGCGGGGGCCAGGCGCGCCCAGCGGGCGGGGGGGGGGAGGGGGAATCAGGGATCCTGTAGGGACCAGGAACTGTCAGCGGCGGGAGGGGGGACCCCGCGGGGCGGGGCTACGGGCTGTCAGGCCCGGGCGGGCCCCGCGCAGGTCTCACCTGGCGCACGCGGCCCGCCGCCTGACTCCGTGTGGGGGCAGGTGTCCCGCCGCCCGCCCCGCCCCCTGCAGGAAGCCCCGCCCCCTGCCCCGGAAGCTTGGGCCCGGCCTGGCGCAGCAGAGCGACTCGAGCGAGCGGCCTGACCCGGCCCCAGCGTCGCCGCCGCCGCCGCCGCCATGGGGAAATCCTTCGCCAACTTCATGTGCAAGAAAGACTTTCACCCCGCCTCCAAATCCAACATCAAAAAGGTGAGCGAGCGGGGCCGGAGCCCCGGTACAGCCCCCGATACCGCCCCGGTCATAGCCACCCTCCACCCCGGTACCGCCCCGGCCGGAGACACTGACCCCCGATACCGCCCCGGTCACAGCCACCCTCCACCCCGGTACCGCCCCGGCCGGAGACACTGACTCCCGGTACCGCCCCCCGATACTGCCCCGGCCACAATCCCCTCCCCCCCGGTACAGCCACCCTCCACCCCGGTACCGCCCCGATTGGAGACACTGACCCCCGGTACCGCCCCGGCCACAGTCACCTCCCTCCGCCCAGTACAGCCACCCCCCACCCCGGTACGGCCCGGCCGGAGACACTGATTCCCGGTAGCGCCTTGGCCACAGCCACTGATGCCCGGTACACCCACCTCCCCACCCCAGTACGGCCCTGGCCGGAGACACTGACGCCCGGTACACCCACCTCCCCACCCCGGTACGGCCCCAGCCGGAGACACTGACCACCGGTACAAACCCCCGATACTGTCCCGGCTGGAGCCACTGATCCCCGGTACAGCCCCCCGATACTGTCCCTGCTGGAGCCACTGACCCCCAGTATAACCCCCCAATACCACCCTGGCCAGAGCCACTGACCCCCAGTACGTTCCCTCCCACCCCCTTGGTAACCTCTCTGGTAAATTTGGACCATATATTTTTTTTTCCTCCAAAAGGAGTCCTAATTTTGATGGGGTTTGGCCATATCATGCTGGTTATTGACCTGAAGCAACTTTGGGTTTGACAGTTTGAGTGCAACAACTTTGTTCTAGAAAACAAAATGTCTAAAACTAGCTGTCATACATGCTATAACTTTTAGAGAGTGGTGAGACAGCATTCAGGAGAGTTTGGGGACTAGTCAGGGGATGCTGCATGACTCGGGGGAAGTTTTATTAAACCTTCCTTGCATTTGCCCTAAGTAACCATGTAATCTTACTGATGTCACCTCTGCCATTCCACCACATACCTGTCCACTGCTTTGTTTTGCTTTTCATCCGTTCTGAAATTAAATTGTAAACATTTTGCAGCTGGAGCCAGGTATTTGAATGCAACTCCATGCAGATCCAATTGCTGGATTTAGGGACCATCACTGTGAATTAATTGGCAGAAATGGGTTTCGGTGTGTATTGTGAGATGCAAACCACACTTTGGGCACAGTAAAATATTAGATAATAGTAACCTATAAAGAGGGCTGGCCTTAGGGGTGGGTCACCCGGGCAACCGCCCAGCAGCACCATGGTCAAGAGGACACCGGGCGGCAGTGCAGAGGTGCGCCTTGTCGGTATGGAGTCAGAAGCTTTTAAATTAAAATGCAGAGCCCCCCGGACCGGTGGCCAGGACCTGGGCAGTGTGAGTGCCACTGAAAATCAGCTCATGTGCCGCAGGTTGCCTACCCCTGCTATATAGGTTTTTATACTGCCCTCATTACCGTATCGTTGAAGTGTTTTCCCAGTAGTGTCCATTGAAAGTGTAACATGAGCTCAGGCAATGACTGGTATATTTAGTAACTGCTTTGAGCTCACCATTGTGCATATCTGTACATGTAAATGCATATGTGCAGTTTTTGTTATTAAATAACTTAATAATTTGTAAAGGATCAAAGTGCTGCTAGGTGATTATCATGCGATTATCCTTATCCAGGATGGGTGTTATTTATTCTGCTGTTCAGAAACCCACATTTAGGCTGCAGTCTTGATCCACAGAGCCAGGGGTGACGGAAGGTCCCTAAAATTGACAGGGCCACGGGCATCTGAACCATGGCCCCGCCCCCTTGCTTTGCCCCCTTTCCCTGAAGCCTTACCCCCTCAAGCCACCCCTCTCCGACATCTCCCCCCATCGCTCGCACTTGTGGCTGGTAAAAAGTGGGAGGGCATAGCAGTGCCCCTGCACAGAGCTGATGTAGCACTGCAGCCAGCTCTGGACTGACTGTTTTTCCTATCCTGCTGAGATGCTTATTTCCAGCAGCCCATCCCAATCCAGGTGACCTTCCTCCTCCTGCCACACGTGAGATAAGAAAGCTATAATTTGACAATTCATTTTTTATAATTTCTGTGGCATCTCTATAGAGTAAAATAACCTAAAGTTGGATGATGGTAGTATTGCTTCATCTTATTATCCTCTTATACAGTTTATTTAATCTTATTTGCTTCATTTCTGTGGGTTAAAACGCCTTAAGTCTTATCTTATTACAGTCCAACTTTTGATTTTAGTTATTTTTGATGATGTGCACATCAGTAGAAAAATGACCTCGGAATGATACCTCATTTATCTACATCAGTTTGCAGTGAAATGATTGTTTGCTGCACATACAGACATAGCTGGACATTATTTTGTAGGATATAATTTTGTACAGGCATCCTTTTATTCTATTTTGTTTATATGAAGAATTTGTAGATGTTATTTGATCATAAGCAGCAAATCACAATTCTAATCATGTTAACATTAGGGCTGTCGATTAATCACAGTTAACTCACACTATTAACTCAAAAAATTAATCGCGATTAATCACACTGTTTAACAATAGAATACCAATTGAAATTTATTAAATATTTTGGATGTTTTTTCTTCGTTTTTAAATATATCAATTACAACACAGAATACAAAGTGTACAGTGTTCACTTCATATTATTTTTATTACAAATATTTGCACTGTAAAAATGATAAACAAAAGAAATAGTATTTTTCAATTTACCTCATACAAGTACTGTAGTGCAATCTCTTCATCATGAAAGTGCAACTTACAAATTTAGGAGTTTTTTGTTACATAACTGCACTCAAACAAAACAATGTAAAACCTTAGAGCCTACAAGTACACTCAGTCCTACTTTTGTTCAACCATTCACTCGGACAAACAAGTTTGTTGACATTTACAGGAGATAATGCTGCCCACTTCTTAATTACAATGACACCTGAAAGTGAGAACAGGCATTTGCATGGCACAGTTGTAGCTGGCATTGCAAGATATTTACGTGCCAGATGTGCTAAAGATTCATATGCCTCTTCATGCTTTGGCCATCGTTCCAGAGGACGTGCTTCCATGCTGATGACGCTAGTTAAAAAAATAATGCATTAATTACATTAGTGACTGAACTCCTTGGGGGAGAACTGTATGTCTCCTGCTCTGTTTTACCTGCATGCTGCCATATAGTTCATGTTACAGCAGTCTCGAATGATGACCAAGCACATGTTGTTCGTTTTAAGAACACTTTCATTGCAAATTTGACAAAATGCAAATATGATACCAATGTGAAATTTCTAAAGATAGCTACAGCACTCGACCCAAGGTTTAAGAATCTGAAGTGTCTTCCAAAATCTGAGAGGGACGAGGCGTGGAGCATGCTTTCAGAAGTGTTAAAAGAGCAACACTCTGATACGGAAACTACAGAACCCAAACCACCAAAAAGAAAATCAACCTTCTGTTGGTGGCATCTAAACTCAGATGATGAAAATGAGCATGCGTCTCTCTGCACTGCTTTGGGTTGTTATTGAGCAGAGCCCATCATCAGCATGGACGCATGTTCTCTGGAATAGTGATTGAAGCATCAAAGGACTTATGAATCTTTAGCGCATCTGGCACGTAAATATCTTGTGACGCTGGCTACATCAGTGCCATGCAAATATCTGTGCTCACTTTCAAGTGACATTGTAAATAAGAAGCAGGCAGCATTATCTTCTGCAAATATAAACAATCTTGTTTGTCTGAGCGATTGGTTGAACAAGGACTTGTAGGCTCTAAAGTTTTACATTGCTTTATTTTTGAATGCAGGTTTTTATTGTACATAATTCTACATTTGTATGTTCAACTTTCATGATAAAGAGACTGCACTATAGCACTTGTAGTAGGTGAATTGAAAAATACTATTTCTTTTGTTTTTTACAGTGCAAATATTTGTAATAAAAAATAAAGTGAACACTGTTCACTTTGGCCTGGTCTACACTAATCCCCCAATTCAAACTAAGGTACGCAACTTCAGCTACGTGAATAACGTAGCTGAAGTCGACGCAGGCAGGCTCCCCCGTCGACTCCGTGTACTCCTCGCGCCGAACAGGATTACCAGAGTCGACGGGGAGCACTTCTGGGTTCGATTTATCGCGTCCAGACAAGACGCGATAAATCGAACCCAGAAGTTCGATTGCCTGCCGCCGAACCAGCGCATAAGTATAGACAAGCCCTTTGTATTCAGTGTTGTAATTGAAATCAATATATTTGAAAATGTAGAAAACATCCAAAAATATTTAAATAAATAGTATTCTATTATTGTTCAACAGTGTGATTAATTGCGATTAATTTTTTTAATTGCTTGACAGCCCTAGTTAATATAAGTAGACTGTGAGACTATATTGTTTTATGTGCATCTGTGCTATTATAGGATTTTACTTATATGTAATGAACATTTAAGATTAATTTTTAACTAGTGTGTATTTTAAATAGGTATGGATGGCAGAACAGAAAATATCATATGATAAGAAGAAACAAGAAGAACTAATGCAACAATACCTTAAAGAACAGGAATCTTATGATAATAGGTGAGAACTTCCACAGTATTAATAAAAGCAAAATTTTCCAGCCTAAGTCTGTTTTTCATAATGCTGCTAGCACAGAAGTGAGACAGGTGTCTTCTGAAAGATTCATGTATTGTGTTATGTAGCAGTTCCTGCAAAGCCATTGACCAATCTTTATATTCTTTTAATATTTAATCTGTAATATTAACACTAACAAATGGGAAATTGTGAATTATTGTCACAGTTCCCTTGTGTGCTTTTCATGTCTATTTTAAAATAACTCTTTTAGTAAATAACATAAATTTGTGTATTTCCTGTGATATGTCCTAAGCTCTTCTTTTAATTTAGATTGCTTATGGGTGATGAGCGTGTGAAGAATGGTCTTAATTTTATGTACGAGGCCCCACCAGGAGCAAAGAAAGGTACTTCTGATTTCTTAACATCTTGTGGGAAATTTGATCTAAATATGTTGTGTGCTTGCACAAAAAACTGTTAACCTTAAGGTTGTAAAGTCAAGTGCTCAAAAGTTAAGAAATGACATACTTAATGTTGCCCAAGCAACCTTTGTGCACTTGCATTATAAGATATGCAATCTTTTATGACATGATCACATACTATTGTTTCCACAGTAGTATGAATAAATACTATTGTATAAAATCTTAGCATGTTACATTAGACTCATTAAAGTACTTTAACAAGTCTAATGTAACATACTAAGATTTTCTTCTAATTACAAGAGAGCACATCGCTAAAAAGCATATAATATTTAATCAGAATAATCAAATAGCCCACATCTTGTCAGTATGACCAGAGAGAATCTGAATCCACATTAGAAACCTTTGGAAATGAGACAGCTTCTTTGTTGTGAAGTAAGTTCTATAATTTAACTTAAAAGCTCTTAAACCAGGTTTTTAAAAAGACTTGTCAATTTAAACAATCTTAGACACAAATGTAATCTTTTAATTTTACTATTGTTACAAGTAACTCTTAAAATGACTATCTCTGAAATATAGGAAATATTGTTTTCCTCTAGTTTTTGTGTTAGTTTACTTTGTGTGTCTGACAGCATTTTGTGTATAGTTGGATTGTCTCTCTCCCCGGTATAGTCAATAGGTTTTCCCTGTGTTCCAGTTTCCCCTGGAGTGAGAGACTTTTTTTTTTTTTTTTTTTTTAAGTTACAATTATTGTAAAACCACAAAAATTAGCAAAGGACTAAGGGACAGGCATAGTACCTGAATTAATGTTTTTGTTTTGTGTTTTTGTTTTAATGACTACATTTCTAGTTGGCTTTTATGGTACTTTTAACCAAAGACATTAATATAACTAGAACTTGCCTTACACTAACAATGAAACTGATTTCCGATGGTTTCTAATGAGAAAACTGATTGATTCAATTCCTCTTCATGTCAGCAACCTGTGCCCCTGCTAGGAAGTACAGTAGAAGCTTACTGATGAAACAGATTGTGAATTACCACATTTTATAAATTAGCAAGTAAAAATAGTCCTTTGTCACAAAATTTGTTCATTTATCTTGACAAGTACAGTTTAGGTTTAATTATTTATTTTATTTCATAATCTAGTATAAATATAGGTGAGTATATTTGTAAAAGTAATGATAACCAGTAATATGAGAGCCTACTACAGCACTATTGTTCAATTGCTACAAAGTCGAGTGAGGCTGGTAGAGTTTATGTAAGAATAATCAGATTTGTGGTTAGCTAAGTGAGAATTAGTGAGGTTCTACTGTATCATTAAGAAAGCACCCTTGTAGAGAGATGCAGAATAGTTATCCAGGAATAGTGACGGTATTTAGAAAAACCTAAGAAATCCTTAATGTTATAGCATTTGCAGATAATTAATTAAAGCAGTGGTTCTCAACCAGGGGTATACATAGCCCTGGGGGTACGCAGAGGTTTTCCAGGGGGTACATCAACTGATCTAGATTTTGCCAAGATTCACAACAGGCTACATAAAACGCACTAGCAAAGTCAATACAAACTAAAATGTCATACAGATGCTCTATATACTGTACACTGAAATGTAAGTACAATATTTATATTCAATTTGATTTATTTTATAATTATATGGTAAAAATGAAAGTAAGCAATTTTTCAGTCATAGTATTCTATGACACTTTTGTATTTTTGTCTGATTTTTGTAGGCAAGTAGTTTTTAAGTGAGGTGAAACTTGAGATACTTGGGGGAACGCAAGACAAATCAGACTCCTGAAAGGTGTACAGTAGTCGGGAAAGGTTGAGAGTCTCTTACTTAAAGTTTAAGTCTTAAAGGATCTGTGCCTATATTACTTTCATATCTAACTCACTGTAATGTATCACAGGACTTAAAATCTTTGTATGATGAACATTAATTTCATGTTGTGTAATAATGTTTCACTATGAAATCTTATTTTAAGTATTTTCTCAAGAATTGAAAACGTAGGCCCCAATCCTGTAAGCATTTAAGCACATGTATGACTTCACTAGCATAAGTAGCCCTGTGGAAATCTATGAGACTACTCACAGTAGTGAAGTTAAGCTTGTTGCATAAGTGTTAGGAGGCTCAAGACCCTAGATATTGGCACATTAGGTTGTTTTGTTACTCTGAACTTCACTTGTATTTACTAATGAATGCAGAGCTCAACACCAAGTTGCAAAAATGCTATATAACTTCAGCTATGTCCTCCTGCTCCTTTGTTGTGTTAATTTGAAAAGTCTGAGGGGAGGAAATATTATATCTATGTTTCAAGGCAATATTACAATATTATAAATCATTAAAATGTTCTGCCTCCAATGTAGATATCCACAACAGGCTATGTCTGTGATTAATGTCTTGTCTTATTTTTTTTTCATGCTTTTCTGTACTTCAAAGAAGAAACCAAAGAGGTAATCCAGCACATCAATTTTTAACACTTTCTTTACAATTACTTAATATAACTTTCAAACTTGATATGAGATTTTCAACATTCTTGTATTTTATGTTTTACAGCAAGAGGGAGAAACTGAGTACAAATTTGAATGGCAGAAAGTAGCCCCACGAGAAAAGTAAGAACTATTTATTTATCTGGATAAAATCCATTCTTTTTGGAGCTAGTTTCCATTTTGTTGTGCTTTCTTTCCTTCTGTTACTTTTCAGGCAGGTGGTTTCTCTTATTCTGTCATGGCCTCATGGCTGGTTAATCAAGCTTTTAAAACTAGAACACACAAACTCCTCAATCAGCTATTTTTCTTTTGGTTTTGTTCTGGGGTGCATATTTGAAAACACCTGTTTTAGTACTGAACACTTAAGTACACTTTTAAGTTGTTTGAAATTCCTTGCACTTGTGTGTATTGTTTGAGATACTTTGATTTTGGAATAGATATGAATCCTATACATCTAACAATGAGATGTTTTGTATATGATAGTTTGAAAAACTTTTCTGGTTATTTGATTGTATTAATCTTAAAACTTTAATCTGTTTCTTTTTGCATGTAACAGATATGCTAAGGATGACATGAACATCAGAGATCAGCCATTTGGTATCCAGGCAAGTTACATTTACCTTTGTGAGAGTCTTAGGTGTATTTCAAATGTTTGTCTAACTACATGACATTCACATTAATTGTATCCTATTCAGTAAGTTAAACCACCTCCTTAGACTTAAGAACATAGCAAATTACTAGAAAACATGAAATTCTATTGTTAACTCAATTATGTCTATGCTGTTTATTCGTCAGGTGCGGAATGTGAGGTGTATTAAATGCCACAAGTGGGGTCATGTAAACACTGACCGAGAATGTCCTTTGTTTGGTCTTTCTGGAATTAATGCAAGTTCAGTTTCCAGTGATGGATCAGGTAGGCACTAGAAATGCATTTAAAATGTTTTGTAATTGTCTATCTCAGAAAGGACTGACAATAAATCTTGAAGGCATTTCTTAGATCTAAATGTTGAATGTACAGGTACATCATGTTTTAAATGGCAGATGAAATAAGAAACAAGAATCCTTGATTCTAAATGTTGTATCTATTGTAATTTCTAGATCATATCTTAGATTCCAAAGATCTAATTATCTAATTAGTAACACGTGAAAAAGAAATCCCATGAACATTGTCCTGGTGACATTGTTTTGCCCCTTTATGTAGGCATCTAGTTCTGATGCAGCCTTATGATGTCTTTTCCATTCAGAACTGAAGTAAAGATGCTTCCGTGTTGATAAACTGAGTTAACTGGACCATCAAAATTGTGTAACCACAATTCAGAC
Organism: Trachemys scripta elegans; assembly: GCF_013100865.1. Taxonomy (NCBI): domain Eukaryota; kingdom Metazoa; phylum Chordata; order Testudines; family Emydidae; genus Trachemys; species Trachemys scripta. Next base: position 39,561,308 of record NC_048308.1, on the reverse strand, counting down.
TCAAACCATAAGGGCATGAGAAGTAGGGAACACCAATTCATATTGGTGACATACCATATATACTCGTTCATAAGCCAATTTTTTTTAGTAAAAAAGGGAAGCACCAGAGAAGGGGGTTGGCTTATGAACGGGTATAGAGAGGGAGAGGTGGCCCCTCCTCCCAACAGAAGGAGCAAGGAGAGGCAGCATAGCTAGCAGAGCCAGAAGGGAAGAGGCGGGGCCAGAGTCTCTCCGCTTCTGGCCACGCTGCTCTCCCCCCAGCCTCTGAAACAGCTGCAGCCCCACCAGAGCAGGCTGCGGCCACACTGCCCAGCCTTCCGGAGCAACTCCAGCCAGGCCAGAGACATCCTCCCGTGGCCCTCCCCAGATAAGGTAGGAAGGGATGGGATGGGGAGAGTGTGGGGATCCCTGGCTAGCAGGGCCGGCTCCAGGGTTTTGGCCGCCCCAGGCAGCCAAAACAAAACAAAAAAAAAAAGCCGCGATCACGATCTGCAGCAGCAATTCGGCGGGAGGTCCTTCACTCCCAGGTGGAGTGAGGGACCGTCCGCCGAATTGCCGCCGAATACCTGGACGTACCACCCCTCTCAGGAGCGGCCGCCCCAAGCACCTGCTTGAGAAGCTGGTGCCTGGAGCTGGCCCTGCTGGCTAGGGGTGGGGTCATGTGGGGGGTGGTCACAGGGGTTACTCCCCTGACTCCCAGCTTCTCCCTCCCTCCCCCCCCCACCCTAT